>NC_041387.1:308858298-308894475 GCF_002162155.2 Triticum dicoccoides
TGGGCAAAACTCTATAGCTGCGGTAGCAATGACTTCTGGGCTAGCAGCGGTGACGACAGCCGGGGCAGGAGGCCCTACGCGCCCGCCGGCTCAAGTTCTGATGGCTTTACTGGATAAATTGACGACTTTGTTAACAGCCATGTTCAGCCCAGCGAATCAAGCTCAGCATGATGCGGAGGTGGCAAAGTTACGTGATGAGATAGCGCTAGCCAAGGAAGACCTGGCGGCGGAGGACGTCAGGATTGCTACAGAGCAGGCGGCTTTGGATGATCAGGCCTAGCGGATTCAGTCGGAGGCTTTCCAACTTATGATTGATCAGAACACATCAAATGAGGTCATGAGGAGAAGGCACCAGTCCTATCTACCTACAGTTTACGAGCCTAGAAACCTCTTCCGCACGCCCTGTGCAGGGTTCAGTAATCCGCTAGAGATAAACTGGGCTGCGGCGCCCGACGCTGGGACGCCGGTTCAACCGCGCATGACGGAACCCCCTCGTCTTAATACTACTCCACCTCAGCATGTATTAACACCACCGGGTCATTATTCTAATCCTTTGGAGAACATTATCACTGCAGCGACACAATTGGCGGCTCTCCCGGTGGATGGCGACTCGCCAACGGCGGTTGAAAAACGAAGGGTCAGAGAACTTCTTCAGACAGCATTGGCTCAGCAGGAGGCGTATTCTTATAGTCGAGACATGATTCATTCGACCCCTCACCCAAGCCGGAGTTATAGTAGGCACATGGACTCACCAGCTGTATCAAGCAGCGCCCAGCGTCGTGTCCAGCCGCGTGGGCATGACCCGGCGCATGATGGAGCTCTTAACTTGGTTGATCAAGATAGAGTGAGTCAAGAAGCTGAGTAGGTGTCTCAGTATGCGGCTCACCAGCCCCTTCCGGTTTATCCAGCGACTTCAGTTGAGGCAGGTGTGACTTCTAGATCTACAGGTGTACCCTATTTGGTGTCGGCTCTGCGTAATAAGCATTTTCCCAAGGATTTCAAACGACCTCGAAAGGTGCCTAATTACACAGCCGACTTACCCACTGTGGCGTGGATTGAGAGTTATGAGATGGCCATGGAGTTATTGGAAGTCAGTGACACTACATGTGCCAAGTACTTCACCATGATGCTGGATGGAACGACCCGTACTTTGTTAAAGAGGCTGCCGGCTAATTCCATCGGTTCATGGGCGGAGTTAAAGGCCCGGTTTATTCAGAACTTTAAGGACACGTGCAAGCAGCCCATGTCGATTGTGGACTTGGCTACTTGCAAGCAAGAGGAAGGTGAATCAACGACCCATTGGGTGCGCTGGGTCAAAGCTATCATACATTCATCTGATAACGTGAATGCCGGCTCTGCGGTTTTAATGTTGAGGAAAAATTGCTGTTTTTTGCCTCTTAAACAGAAGCTGGGGCGGCTCAATCACGAATGTAATGATATGGGCCAGCTGATGGCGGCTCTAATCAAATATGCCGACTCTGATAGTACCAAGGACCCCGAGTCTGATGACGAGAAGACAGGGAAGGAAAAAAAGAACGGCAATGCCAAGGGTTAGCAGCCTAACCCGGCGAATCAGGGGGGCAACGGTAAATGCAAGGCGGATGGTAGTTCAGAGTTTGTGGCTAACACCAGTGCACAGGGCAATAATCAACGTCGTAAGGGGAGGCCGCCTCCTCGATCCGGTGGACCAGGTCTTACTCTTGAACAACTGCTAAATGAGCCCTGTCCAAAGCATGGCTCGCGGGAGAAGCCATCTACTCACATTTGGAAAGATTGTACAATTATGAGGGCTTTTAAAATTTCTAGCTCATTGGACGACAATCATGGGCCGGGTGGCGGCTCAGGCGGCTGTGGTTTCCATTGCCCGGGTAATGGAGGTGGCGGTTCTAATCCCTACTTCCAGGGCCCCCAAGGTAATCAGGGCGGTTTCAATATAGGTAATCAGGGTGGTTACAATCAGCAATCCGGCCAGGGAGGTCAGCAGTAGCAGCAATATGGATATCAGAGTAATCCGAAGCAATTGAATAGTGGGCAATATCATGTTTTCACCACAAGCTTATGCAAGCGGGACAAGAAGCTCCACAGGCGGGCCATGAACGCTGTTGAACTGGTAGTTCCTCATTACTTGCGATGGTCTGAGCAGCCTATAATGTGGAGCCGAGTGTATCACCCGCCCGGGGTTGACAATCCGGGTCACTTGGCCTTGGTGGTAGGGCCTCAAGTTGGTGGATACAAGTTCACTAAGGTGCTCATGGATGGAGAGGCAGTAGCATCAACATCGTTTATTATGAGACTTGCCGTCGCATGGGGTTAACTGATAAAAATCTTAAGACATCCAACACTTTTTTCCATGGAGTGGTGCCTGGTAAGTCAGCATACCCGGTGGGCAAGATTGAGCTGGAGGTGGCCTTTGGGGATGAGCATGATTCCAGGGCAGAGAAGTTAACGTTTGAAGTAGTCAAAATCAAAAGCCCATACTGCGCTCTGTTTGGATGGCCGGCTTATGCCAAGTTCATGGCACGGCCGTGTTATGTTTATCTAAAGCTCAAGATGCCGGGTTATAAAGGAACCATCACAGTGCATGGGAGTCGGAAGATAGCCCTGGAATGTGAGGATGGTGATGCTTCTTATGCTGAGTCTGTCTGTGCAACAGTGGAATTGAAGCTCTACAAGGACAATGTTGACCCGATGGATATGACGTCTTTGAGAAAGCCAACTACAGAGCATGATCCTGTGCTAAAGTTTAAGTCGGCCGATGACACCAAGCTGGTTGATTTTGTTCCTGGCGACTCATCCAAGCAGTTCCGTATCAGTGCTAATTTGGATCCGAAATAGGAAAGCACGCTCATCGAGTTCATCCGTGAGAACTGGGCCATCTTTGCATGGAAGCCTTCTCACATGCCGGGTGTACCGAGGGAACTCGCTTAGTACACTCTCAATATTGATCCGAAATTTAACCTGGTCAAGCAATTCCTTCGTCATTTCAACGAGGAGAGGTGTAAAGCCATTGGTGAAGAAGTGGCCCGGCTCTTGGCGGCCGGGTTCATTGTTGAACCTTTTCATCCAGAGTGGTTGGCTAACCCAGTGCTAGTGCTTAAGAAGAATGGCACTTGGCGCATGTGTATGGATTATACAGACTTAAACAAGGCTTGTTTGGCTGCTCCTTTTGCTCTCCCTCGTATTGATCAAATCGTTGATGCTACGGCGGGATGTGAGCGTTTGAGTTTTTTGGATGCTTATTCTGGTTATCATTAGATCAAGATGGCAGTTAAGGACCAGGAGAAGATAGCTTTCATTACTTCCTTTAGAGCCTTCTGCTATGGGTACATACCTTTTGGGCTCAAGAGTGCCCAGAAGACTTATCAGCGATGTGTGCAGAATTTTCTTCACAGTCAGATTGGGCGCAATGTTCATGCTTATGTGGACGATATTATGGTGAAGTCCAGAGAGAAGGAAACTTTGATAGATGATTTGAAGGGAACCTTTGATAATCTCCGGGTCTACAAGATGATGCTTAACCCGGCCAAGTGTGTTTTTGGTGTGCCAGCAGGCAAGCTTTTGGGCTTTCTAGTTTCTAACAGGGGCATCGAGGCTAACCTGGAGAAGATCAAGGCCATTACCTCCCTGGCTAAGCCGGCGTGTATCAATGACATTCAGCGTCTGGCGGGTCATATTGCTGCCTTAAGCCGGTTCATAAGCCGGCTGGGTGAGAAGGCTATACCACTGTATCAGCTGATGAAGAAAACAGATAACTTCATCTAGAGTGATGCTGCTAATGACGATATTGAGGATTTGAAGAGGCAGCTAGCTGAGCCGCCAGTTCTCGATGCTCCCATTGATAAGGAGCCATTATTTTTATATGTGGCTGCTAACACCCATGGTGTCAGTGTGGCCGTTGTGGTGGAGCGCAAGGAGGCTGGCTAGGAATATCCGGTTCAACGGCTGATTTACTACATCAGTGAAGTGCTTATTGAGTCCAAGCAGACATATCCACATTGGCAGAAGCTCGTTTATGGGGTTTTCATGGCCAACCGGAAGCTTAAGCAGTATTTTCTGGGTGACCCCATCACTGTGTTCAGTTCTGCTCCATTAGGAGATATCATTCAAAATAGAGAAGCCACAGGACGAGTCGCCAAGTGGCCCATTGAACTCGGGCCTCATGGTTTGAAGTATGTGCCTCGCACTGCTATCAAGTCTCAAGCACTGGTGGATTTCATCAACGACTCGACAGAGCTGCAGATGCCTGAACAGAAGCCGAATAACACATATTGGACTATTCACTTTGATGGGTCCAGGCAATTGGAAGGTTCGGGGGCTGGAGTTATCTTAGCTTCCCCTTGAGGTGACAGTTTGGTTATGTTCTAAGGTTGATGTTTCCCTATACTAACAATGCAGCTGAGTATGAAGCCTTGCTCCATGGTCTCCGGATGGCTAAAGAGATGAACTTAAGCCAGGTGAGATGTTTCGATGACTCAGACTTGGTAGCTTAGCAAGTTTTAGGCAAATGGGATTCCAAAGACCCGCTTATGGCATCTTATCGCCGCGAGGTGGATGCCATTGCTGGAAATTTCAAGGGTTATCAGGTGGAACACATTGATCGCAGGAAAAATGAGGCAGATGATGCCTTAAGCCGTTTGGGGTCTCTGCATAAGCCAGTGACACCTAACACTTTTTTGGATATCCTGCATAACCCTTCTGTCAAGTTGCCTACAGAGGAAGACCCGGTTGTTCCTAACCCGGAGGTACAATTGGTAGCGGCTCTTCACGCTATCCTAGATTGGACAGTACCATACTTGGCTTAGATGACCCAGGGCGAGTTACCTGAGGATGAAACTTTGGCTAGGCAGATAACCCGGCGGTCTAAGTCAATGACAATTGCCAATGGCGAGTTACACCATCGCACTGTCAATGGGGCGTTTCAGCATTGCGTATCTTCCGAGGAGGGCTGTGAGATTCTTTGTGAGATTCATGAAGGAGATTGTGGTCATCATGCCGGTTCAAAGTCCCTTGTGGCCAAAGCTTTTCGTCATCGATTTTATTGGCTGACGGCTCACGCTGATGCAGAGGATTTGGTCAGTAAATGTGATGGTTGTCAGAAATATTCATGGTGAGCTCATGTGCCAGCTCAAGAATTGAGGATGATTCCAATTACTTGGCTGTTTGCAGTCTGGGGACTTGACATGGTTGGGCCTTTTATAAGGTCCAAGGATAAAAAGACCCACCTCTTGGTGGTGGTTGAGAAATTTACGAAGTGGGTTGAAGTAGAGCCGGTCAGCAAGTGTGACGCGGCCACAGCAGTTCAATTCATTAAAAAGGTGATTTTCCGCTTTGGCTTTCCCCCCAGTATCATAACTGATAATGGCACTAATTTGACCAAAGGTGCTGTGAAAGAGTTTTGTCAACGTGAGCATATTCGCCTTGATGTGTCATCAATAGCTCACCCCCAATCCAATGGTCTAACTAAAAGAGCCAATCAAGAAATTTGAGAGGCATCAAACCCTGGCTTATGTTTCCTTTGCAATGGATGCAGGGGATTTTTGGTGGATGAGTTACCTTCTGTGACATGGAGTATCAATACTACCCCCAACAAGTCTATGGGTTACACGCCTTTCTTCATAGTTTACGGAGCAGAGGCGGTTCTTCTTAGTGACATCCGTCATGACTCGCCCCATGTGGTGGCCTAGATTGAAGCTGATAGCGAACAAGCATGTCAGGATGCACTTGACCTGTTGGATGAGAAGCGTGACCTTGCGGCAGCCCGCTCAGCGATTTACCAACAAGATCTGCGCCATTACCACAGCCGGGTTAAGTCCAGAACCTTTCAAGAACGTGATTTGGTGCTTCGGCTCATCCAGGATCAGACCGACATGCACAAGCTATCCCCACCTTGGGAAGGGGCCTTTGTGGTCAGCAAGAACTTGAACAACGGGTCATACTAACTTATCGATATTCGAGAGCAGAAGGACTCATGTAAGTCGGAGGAGGAGACCCGTCGGCCGTGCAATGTTGCTCATCTTTGGCCTTACTACGCTTGAGCCACTAGCTCTTATGATGTACATACTTTTGACGATGTATATATTATGATGATTACAATAAAGTAGGGTCTTTGTTGTTTCATCTTCAACAATCATGTGTCTTCGTCATCATAATTTCAAAGACCAATTGGGGGTGGGTCATATTCCAATCATGCTAATAACCCCTTTTGGCCGGCTTCCTGGTCGTACTTGAACCATAGCTATAAACACTTAGATCATTTAGGGGATTCCAATCATAGCTTAACCCCTTTTGGTCTGGCTTACTGATCGTATTCGAATGAGAGTCGTTAGAAGATTCAAGGTCATTTGGGGGCTTCCTGTTAAAACATAAGTGTATTCATGAAAGACAACACAACTGTCAGTACCCTCTTGATCGGTGCAATGCCAACACTTCATGGTCATTTGGGGGCTTCCTGTTCAAACATAGGTGTATTCACCAAAGAGAACATAGTTCTCGGTACCCTCTTGATCGACGCAATGCCAACACTTCAAGGTCAGTGGGGGCTTCCTGATCGTATTCGAATCATAGCTATTAACCCTTTTGGTCTAGCTTCCTAGTCGTATTCGAACCATAGCCTCGCTTTTGATGTTTCGCTTGATTTCTTGAAGTTTTTTCTGTTTCTTCTTGATACTATCTTGCCTTTGGGGTTTAAAGTAATTCTAGCCTTACAAAATTTACCTTCATAGCTCATATTTGAAGCTTAACCGTGGTTTTTACTACCCGGTTGAATTCAGAGGCGACAAGCCGCCCATACATGATGATATCCAGCACTTGGAATTATTGGCTTCTAAAAAGCTTTGGGTGCTCACCCTTACTCAGAGGTATCGTAAACCGGCAGTGCAGTTTCATATCACAGGTATGAATCATTATTATGTTTCGGTTAAGGTTCAACCAGCTTTATCCATAACTACTTTAAGCATCAGTGGATGCATATGAGATATTATGACCCGGCCTATGGTAAACCACCAAGGGATCTCTTTTGATTTAGTTGTGTGCAGGATAAAATTGAAATTTTTTCTACTCCACTCAAAAATCATAAGTCTCAACTCGCACTTTAAATGGTGTGGAGCATTACACAAAAACGTGCACGATGGCACGGCAGAGCAAAGTTGTTGGTACCGTATTACATGACTCCCAGAGTCCAATTGATTAAACTATTTTTTCAGAAGACCGCAAATATGAACCGCCAGCGGATCAGTCTTCTTGATGGCCTGATGTTTCCGGATCATCCCTCTTTGCTTTTTTGTCCTCTTCCACGTCCTGAAAGATTGGTGATGACCAGTCAATTCCACTCAAAGCTTGGAACTCAGCTTCATCATCAATTAGCTTGGACATGTCAACCTCAGGAGCAAAAGTATGCTTACAGATTGGGGGGATCAGGCATGTCACTTTATAAGAAGGTGTTGGCATCTTCTAATTTCCCACGTCATAAGTTGGATGATACTTGGTGAGGTCTGTCTCATTGGCGATCAGACTGGCCAGGGGACGTATGTCCTTCACACAAGCAGCAAAGTCCTTCTAGTCAAACAGAGTGTCGTCTTCCTTGAAGCTTGGATACCCGATAGAGATATCGGCCGAGTCTAACTCTGGGTACCATGCTTTGGCCCGGCTTAAGGCAGTCACAGCTCCGGCTCCTGCACATGATTGTTTCATTTCATTAAACCTCTCGGGCAAGACAGACAGTTTCCTTAGCACATCAACCAAGAGTGTGGGAGGTGCATGGGATGGAGAAACGATGTCCAATGCGCGCTGAGCACCAGTGTAAAGCTGCTCTACCAAGGTGTAAACCGCCTTCAGCTTCACCTGCATGTCTTGGTTCAGATTGGTGCTTCTGGGGCCTGCAAAATGCTCATTTGATGAGTCACAAGTGGTTCATCTCATCCATAATGCTATACAAATTTGATAATTATAAGGTGACTTATCAAAGATAGTAGAAGCCATCTGAGACACCTGGCGTTTTAAGCCGGTAATTCAGTGGTCGCTTCCTGGAGAGCTGCCTCCGCCTTCTCAGCCCATTGAGTCAAGGCTATTTTCTCTTCAGCCCAGGAACCTTTTTTAACTTTAAAGCCATCCTTCAGTTTTTCTGATTCAGCCATAGTAAATTCAAACTTTGAGTTTTCTTTTTGGGTCTCAGCCTCTTGCAGTTCCAGACGGGTCTTCAACTCAGACAGCTCTGTTTGAAGTTCAGTAGTGGTGGTCTGTTCATAAACCGGATCAACATCATAATTCAAACGTTAGTTCAAAATATCAAGTCCCAAGCCTGCACGCAACAACACTTGGCACTTGGGGGCGAATGTCTATCGAAAGTTCTATTTAAGTGGCGTCTTAAGTGAATAAGTCCCAAGCACTTTGCGAGCAAGTGTACTTGGCACTTGGGGGCTAATGCATATTGCGTGTCTTCTTGCAAGTTTACGATGACCCCTTCATATTACAACTGGCCATAGTCAGCTCATGAGAACTACGCAACTTTAAGCCTGATTTTGAAAGGGTTGTTTCATAGGTTATTATTCATGTTCATGGTGGTCAAGTCTAAAGCATATTCAAAATATGCAGTACACTTGCAGGCTGGCAGGATATGCATAACTTAAGAGTGGAAGAGATCATACCTCAAATTTGTGGTGCATCTGCTTCACCATGTCAACTTCAAGGTCACGGCTACTGTGTAGTTGGCTGAGAAAGCTAGAGTATATTTCACCAATGCCTAATTGAGCATAGTTGGCAACATCAAATCGCACTTTGCACTCAACATGTTCTTCCTTGGCTTAATGCTTGGCCAAGACAATAGGTCTCCCCGGTTCAGTAAAGCCGGTCTTGGTGATCTCTACATCATCATCTTGTGTGTTGGCTGTCTTGATAAGGCTTGAAGTTTCAAGATTTGAAGTCATTGGCTGCTTGATCAATAGGCGGGTCAACAGTCATTGTCGGCATATCATGAACCGGCTCAGACAATTCAGGAACAGAGGCCTCTGGAGCTGTGGTTTGGAGCTCCGGCTCATGGACTTTCGGCTCTTCAGCCGACTTGTTTTTCTTTGCCCTCTTGCTGGGCTTTGCTTTTCCACTGCATGAATCAAAAAGGGCAGTATAAGCATAAAGGATTATAATGAATAAATGAGAAGTAAACCAGCATTACCTGGGAGCAGTCTTGAAAGCCGGTATATTGGATTGGATTGAGTCGCTGGAAGAGCAATGAGACGTTTCCTGATAATTTGAGTCGGAGAGTTGAGTGGCCGCCGAGTGAGACCCGCCGAAGGATAAAAAGAGTTTAAGTCGAGGGTAACCTCATTTCGATGCTTCCTCAGCGTGTTCAGTAAACCGGAGGAGAGTTCCACGTCCTTGCTCGTTCGAGTCTGTCACCGGTTCTCGTGCTGCTGTTGCTTCATGACAAAGTGAGGATCCAGATGAGCTAAGGGGTGTGAAAATCTTACTTTCTGGGTTACTCTTCAGATATTTTGTCTTGGCAAAGGCTCGGAGTCGGAGGAAATAATAGTTACCTCTTCTTCCACTCCCTGACTTGTTCCCGTGTCATCCTGATGATAGTGAGTGTCAATAAGATGGTTGAAAAAAGAGCCAAGAGAATCAAGGGCTACCTCCGACTGAGAGGTGTCGTCCAGTGGCAATAAATCAGTAGCGCTGGGCTTCTTTCATCTCTTCTTGGTGGCTTTCCTGGCAGCTTTCTTGGCATTCCTGGCTCTTTTTGCAGCCTCATGGTCATATTCTTTCTTCCAAAACTCGTCATCAGCCTGTGAAGGTCATCAAAAGTTTAGTCACGATAAAGCATTAAAGATAAAGGTAAACTAACTATGTTTGGCGGCTTACCCCTGGAGCCGGGTTAGCTGCGCAGAAAGGGCTTAAGCCCACCTTGCCATAGTCTACTAGGCTTTCAATCAGAAGAGACTTTGTCATATCGTTGAGGGCCTCATCAGTTAAGTCCACGGAGCTATGGCGTAGTGGATTCTTCTTCTCGCCCGTGTACGTACACATTAAACTGGAGCGGCGGCTCAAGGGGATGATTAGCCATGCGACCCAACATCGAACCAAATCAATGTCATTTTAGCCATTCCCCAACAGAGCCTTGACTTTGGGAATTGTAGGGGTGAGCTTCTCGCATTCAGCACCTGAAAATTTGTCGGGGAGAGGATGATTGGATTCGAGATGCAGGGTGCGAAAGCTGGGCAGAGGGTTCTCATCAGCCGGAGAAGTATCCTTGCAGTAGAACTATGTTTGGTTCCAGTCCTTGGGATGACTTGGTGGCTGCGCTTAAGGAAAAATGGCGTCTCTCCGTCGTTGGATTGAGACCCTGCCAAGTTCCAAACTAGGCTTGTTCGAGTATTCATTCTGGCGCTTCAAGTAAAAGTATTCTCTGAAAAGTTCCAATCTGGGCTCGTCTTCAAGGTACACCTCGCAGAACACTTGAAAGTTGCATATGTTAGACATGGAATTGGGTCCGATGTCTTGAGGATGGAGGTCGAAAAAGTGTAGAACGTCCCTGAAGAACTTAGAGCCGGACAGGGAAAAGCCTTGGTTCGTATGATCAGTGAATACAATGATTTCCCCTTCTTTGGGCTGAGGTTTCTCTTCTGTCGGTTTAGGTGCGCGGTAAGACATGACATCCTTTTTTGTCAGATAACCGGTTTTCACAAAGTCTTCAAGTGTATTCTTCGTGACAATGGAGCGACCCAATTACAGAAAGTGGTTGTTTTGGGCGACATTATGAAGAAGGAAGCCTAAAAGAAAAATAACAAATTTGCCGGTACAAATTTTAAGCTGGAGGAAAAGGTATCACAACACATATTGAGAATGGCGGCTTACAAAGGGGCCTAATGGCATATGACTAATTATGTCAGGTTATCTAAGCCGCCATGAGCAGTTTGATGATATCCATTGAGCATTACAATTAAAGCCGGTGGTATGCGCCGCCATGACTAGGTGGATCTATCCAGGTGCAGTTTTTTGCTAAGTACGACACAAACTGATTGCAAGTATTATTTCATATCAGTGGTAGTTCATAAAAAGGAAATAATTCAAGACCTAAAACCAGTACAGGGGAGCTCATAAGCTCTAATGAGATATCTTTCCAAGGAAAGGGGGTCTGCTGGTATTGAAGGCGAAGGCAAAACAACTGCCGCATAAGTTCTATACCATTTCTAGATCAAATGGTGCTACGTTGGAAGAACTCTGACTAAACTACGAAGAACACCACGAACAGTCGGAACCCTAATGTGAGCTGACGCACTGGAGGAGAAGCACTTACAGGTGCAGATTCGACTGCGATGGAGCGCCGGTGTACTCTGATCCGACACAGGTTGATGCAGCGGCCAAGGTTGAGGAGGACGAGGTGCTTCGCGGCAGCGGCGGAGCTCGAGCGGCAGAGGGTCACGAGAGGAAGAATACGATGGAAAAGGGGGAGAATGAGAAGAAGACTAGTCGTGGCTATTTATAAGGAAAGGCTAATAAGTGGGCGCAAAAAACGAGGAGGCCAAAACATGGTTATCCAGCTGCCCAGGCGCCTCAATTCTTGGGACGGTTATTAAGGTAAAGATCCATTGAGATATGTTGGATAAAGTGTGAATTAATGGCAGGTGACGTCACGGCGGGTTATCACAAATCCAGAAGATGGCGTCATGGCGTGTTATAAACTCGCTCACAAATGGAGCAGAAGAGTTTGTCTAAGTATTGAAGATTGACATGAACCAGTTCAAATCAATCTAGGCCTAATGTTGGGGATATAACTATTAGGTATGACCCGCCCAGGAGGGGCCGGGCTATACCTCTGGCGATTCATCATATGAAGCCCACGAGGATATTTGAAGATGGTTTAGTTAAAAGGCCCAAGGCCCAAAGGCGACTTAAGGCCTATGAGGGTAAACCTCCATATATGTATGACTTGTATTGTAAGGCATGAATAGATAGTCACCGAGCCAGACACTCTTTATGAGCCGGCCGGGACTCTGTGAGCCGCTGGGCATCAACCTGCGTATATAAAGGGATGACCCGACGGCGATTAGGGAGAAGAAACAATAGATCAAAACCTAGGTCAAGCAAATTCGCTCCCTGGTAATCGATACATCAGCAATACCACCTCAAACTAGATTAGGCCTTTACCTTCACCGCAAGGGGCCGAACCAGTATAAACTCCTGTGTCCTTTGTCCCGTTTAACCCCTTTAAGCTTCCTAGTTGCGATGGCTCCACTACTAAGTCCTTTTGCTAGGACATCTGCCATGACCTTTCCATGACACAAACATAGGCCCAACACGCAAACGAGGGGACACTGAAAATTAAAAAAAACATTCCCACATACCACGAAAAACCATGGACCAATAAAAATATAAACAACAAATAGAAAAATAAAAATACATACACAATTATGAGGACACAATACCATTGTTACACCCATAGCCCCTACTGCTACATATACTGGACCAATTACTAGAGCTCGCGCATGCCAATTAAATTATCAGGTACTTCCGTTTCTTGGTAATGATTCTAATGTTCATGAGAATATGATTCTGCCTAAATTGGATAAATTTGTTTTGCTCACAAATTAAGGGCCTGGCACGGATAAGAGGGAAGAACACTAGAGCAAGACCAAGCATGGAGATGATGGCATGCGCAAGGGGAACAAGAACGGAGTTACAAGTGATTATTTCAGGACTTTGAATCCACCATAATGAGTGCATGAAGCCCTGGACGAAATATACAAGATGCCACTTCATAAATTTTGTCCAGAGGCTACTCTAGGTGCTACGTCACCTTATTATTGGGCCGGGCCCATGTAATTTCGAAATTCATAAGTATAGGTTATTTTTAGAGCCCGTATGTGTGGGGAAACAAGAGATAGGGTTGGTTTCAGACACCTCCACCAAGGGCCGTGAAATTCCCCCCTCTTCCTCCATATATACAGCCCTTAGGGCACTGTTTAGACTTTGGGTTTTGTTTAGATTAAAGTTCGCCATAGCTGCAACTTCGCGTACTTCGTTTGTGTTCAATGACCAGACAAAGACATCACAGAACCCCATCTTGATCAATAAAGCTTTCATCTTATATTCGCAATATCCAGATTGCAATCTCAGTTTCTTCCTTGTTCTTCGTTTGCTTGCAGGAAATAGACCCTCGTGGTCAGGTAGATCGTGCTCCGGCGTGGTCAATAACCTCTTGGAGTAGGTTTAGCGGTTGCTAAGGCGCGGCGTCCTCGCACGTACTTAGTCAGATCGTCAAAGTCTAGTCCTCTGAAATGATAATCACCATCTCATCGAAATATGGGACACCTTTGCCTCTATCAAGTGGTATCAGATTTCCAAGTTGCTCGGTGAGATTTTACAGTTTTTTGTAGTTTAGATCGAGTCTGTTCTTCATACCTACAGTCCACGAAAGAGCCAAAAAATTAGGTTTAGTTCCTCATATCCGAACCAATCCGAGCCTTTGCATAATCTTTTTAGGGTTTTGCATTGTTGAATTTGCGGTTGCATCATCGTGTCTAGTTGCTGGTCTTAGTGTCTAGTCATTTAGAGTTTCGAGTTCTGTTCACAATTTGTCACGCTGCTGCTGCATCATCATCATCATCACCGCTGCCATATACCACCATCATCGTCACCGCTACGATATACCACCATCGTCATCACCGCTGCCATATACCACCATCGTCGTCACCGCTGCCATCTACCACCATCGTCATCACCGCAGCAATATACCACATATCCACCGCCATCATGATAATCCGAGTCCACCTCCATCATAGATTCGCCACCAGTCCGTGTTCCACCGCCCTACATATATCCGCCACCAGTCCAAGTTTCCACCAGATTCATCTTTGCCATCAGTTATAGTCTAAGTCTAGTATTTGTTCCTTTGTTTTCGACTTCCAAATTATGCCATACTCCGAGTCGTGACAGAGAAGGACTCCCGAACTTCCGTGTTACCCGTAGTAGAAAAATAGTTCCAGTTTCAAAAAAAAACTAAGTCTGGAAAATTCTGGCTAGGCAGTTTCTAGACCATTTGTAGACTTTTTTGAAAAAAAATTGTTGCGGAGCAAAAAAAAGAGGAAAAAAGTGCAAAGAAAAGTGAAAAAAAAGAGAAAAAAATTGACAGTGTGCTCCTCCCTTGTTTACATGCAGCGCCGTGATTTTGTTAGTGTTCTAGGCTCGCGTCTCTAGCACGGTCTAGCCGAGGACCAGCACAGTACCGTCGTTGACCGTTTATTCTACTTTGCATCTTTGAATTGATTATTGCTGACCCTTTTTGGTACCATATTATAAGCCTTCCCAGCTCCAAATACATCTACGTCGTGCGTTTGACTCTCCCCGGTAATCGCTCTATCCAAGCTTTAAGAGTTTTGACTACAATGGTTGCCGATCACCACCTGCTATTGGGTAAGAACTAGTAAGAATTTGAGATTCGCTTGACGGATTTGTGACACCCCACCACCACCATTTTCCAGTAGTCTGTAGGATCATATTCTTGTATGTTTCTATTGCTGCTAACTATGGCAGGACCACAAGCTGACGAGATTGACTGGGAGAACATGAAAAACAATGAGCTTCATGATAAGTTTCAGAAGACATGATGGCCAGCTTTGGAAAGGTAATGGAGAAGATGGATGACATTGAGAAGACAATTGACACCAAGTTGGACGCCAAGTTCGATGAATTACTCAAACGTCTCCTCCCACCAGTTCCACGCCACGATACAGTAGGGCGAGCACATCATATTTCTATTGAGCCAGGAATTTTTTTTGGTGTTGCTGCTACTGCTGTTGATGCTTCTGTAGCTCCTGCTGCTACTGTAGAGGTGGAGGACTATTACGAGCATGAGGTTGATCAAAATCAGAACTACATGCAGCCACCAGCACCACCACTAGCTGGTCGACCTCAGGTATATATTCGCAATGGTAGGCTTGCACCACCACCTCGTGTACAAGATCAGGACCATATTCCTAAATTCAAATTGAATATTCCACCATTTGAGGGTAGATACATTCCCGATGTATATCTTAGTTGGGAGTTAGAAACTGAACAACGTTTTACATGTTTACAATATCCCTAGGAGAGACTGGTTGTTGTTGCTGTTTGTGCTTTCACTAGTTTTGCATGTGTATGGTGGTCTGAACATTGTAGATTATATCCTATTCCAGCTAATTGGGCTGCTTTGAAAACTTCTATGCATACTCGTTGGGTTCCACCATATTGTCAACATGAATTACTTCAAAAACTACAGCGTTTGAGACAAGGGAAAAATTCTATAGAAGAATATTATCAGGAATTACAAACTGGCATGATTAGATGTGGTATTGTTGAGGAGAATGAAGCTATGCTTGCACGTTTTATGGGTGGATTAAATAGAGAGATTCAGACCATTCTAGAGTATAAGGAGTATACTAATATCACTTGTTTATTCCATCTTGCTTGTAAAGCTGAACGTGAAGTGCAGGATCGACAAGCATTGGCGCGAACTAAATTTGCTGTTGGTCGACCTTCATCATGGACACTGCGTGCATCTTCTACTTTCACTGCACCAGCACCTCCATCAGGTGCCACCTCCAACCGTGATACAAGAAAGCAGGCACAACCACCACTATCTGCCAAGAGCGCACCTGCCGGGCCTGCACAGAGCTTTTCTTCTTCCATGGCATCGACAGGGTGCACAAGTGATATTATTTGTCGTCGTTGTGAAGGAAGAGCTCATTATTCGAGAGAATGCAAATCTCAGCGTGTGATGATTGCTACTGAGGATGGTGGGTATGAGTCTTCTAGTGACTATGATGAGGATGCTTTGGCTCTTATTACACGTGAAGAACATGGTGGAGATGATTGTGAACATGAGACACAATACATGGCTCCTGAAGATGCTGACAGGTATGAATGTTTAGTTACTCAACGTGTTTAGAGTGTGCAGGTCACAAAAGCTGAGCAAAATCAGAGGCATAATTTGTTCCATACAAAGGGAGATGTAAATGAATGTTCTATTCGCCTCATCATAGATGGAGGGAGCTGCAACAACTTGGCAAGCATGGAGATGGTGAAGAAGTTATCTCTCACCACAAGACCACATCCACATCCTTACTATATCCAATGGTTCAATAACAGCGGCAAGGTTAAGGTAACGCGTGCTGTTCTTGTGCATTTTAGTATCTCTGCATATGTTGATTATGTTGATTGTGATGTGATACCCATGCAAGAATGTTCCTTATTACTTGGTAGACCATGGCAATTTGATAAAAATTATGTACACCATGGTAGAAACAATCAGTATACTCTTGTTCATAAGGATAAAAATATTACTTTGCTTCCTATGTCTCCTGATTCCATTTTGGAAGATGATATTAATAGAGCTAATAAAGCAAAATAGGAGAAAAATAAGAGTGAAAATCAGATTGTGGAAAAAAAATTGAGCAACAAATGAAGCCTCATAATAAACCATCTAGTGTTGTTTTTGAAATTAAATTGAAAAGTGCATGTTTATTTGCCACCAAATCTGATATTGATGAGCTAGGTTTCAGCAAATCTGTGTGCTATGCTTTTGTGTGCAAAGAGGCATTATTTTCATGCGAGGACGTGCCTTCCACTTTGCCTCCTGCTATCACTAACATTTTGCAAGAGTTCGCTGACGTCTTTCCACAAGACGTGCCACCGGGATTACCGCCTATTCGAGGGATTGAGCATCAGATTGACTTAATTCCTGGTGCTTCACTTTCAAACTGTGCGCCATACCGTACCAATCCAGAGGAGATGAAGGAGATTATGCGTCAAGTACAGGAGCTTCTCGTCAAAGGTTATATACGCGAATCCCTTAGTCCTTGTGCCGTTCCTATAATTCTAGTGTCGAAAAAGGAGACTACATCGCGTATGTGTGTTGATTGTGAGGCATAATATTACTATTCGTTATCGTCATCCTATTCCTAGGCTGGATGATATGCTTGATCAATTGAGTGGCTCTACAATATTCTCCAAAGTTTATTTGCGTAGTGGATACCATCAAATTCGTATGAAATTGGGGGATGAATGGAAAACAACATTTAAAACTAAGTTTGGATTATATGAGTGGTTAGTCATGCCTTTTGGGTTAACTAATGCACCTAGTACTTTCATGAGAATAATGAACGGAGTTTTACGTGCTTTCATTGGATTATTTGTGGTAGTCTATTTTGATGATATACTGATTTATAGCAGATCTTTGGAGGAACATTTGGAATATCTAAGTGTTGTTTTTATTGCTTTGCATGATGCACGTTTGTTTGGTAACCTTGGGAAGTGCACCTTTTGCACCGACCGAGTATCTTTTCTTGGCTATGTTGTTACTCCACAGGGAATTGAAGTTGATAAAACCAAGATTGAAGCTATTGAGAGTTGACTACTGCCCAAAACGGTCACACAAGTGAGGAGTTTTCTTGGCCTCGCTGGATTCTATAGGCGTTTTGTGAGAGATTTCAGCACCATTGCTGCACCTCTCAATGAGCTTGCAAAGAAAGATGTGCCTTTTGTTTGGGGTACCGCACAGGAAGAAGCCTTCACGGTATTGAAAGATAAGTTGACACATGCTCCTTTACTCCAACTTCTTGATTTCAATAAGACTTTTGAGCTTGAATGTGATGCTAGTGAAATTGGATTAGGAGGTGTGTTATTACAAGATGGCAAACCTGTGGCATAGTTTTCTGAAAAATTGAGTGGGCCTAGTCTGAATTATTCTACTTATGATAAAGAATTATATGCTCTTTTTTCGGACTTTAGAAACATGGCAACATTATTTATGTCCCAAAGAATTTGTTATACATTATGATCATGAATCTTTGAAACATATAAAAAGTCAAGCTAAACTGAATCGTAGACATGCTAAATGGGTTGAATTCATTGAGACTTTCCCTTATGTCATTAAACACAAGAAGGGTAAAGAAAATGTTATTGTTGATGCATTGTCTCGTCGTTATACTATGCTTTCACAACTTGACTACAAAAATTTTGGTTTGGAGACCATCAAAGATCAATATGTGCATGATGCGGATTTTGAAAATGTAATGCAGAATTGTAAAGAAGGAACAATGTGGAATAAGTTCGTCGTTAATGATGGATTTGTGTTCCGTGCTAACAAGCTATGCATTCCAACTAGATCTATTCATCCTTTGTTGTTGAAGGAGGCTCATGGAGGAGGACTAATGGGACACTTTGGCGTGAATAAGACGGAGGACGTACTTGCTACACATTTCTTTTGGCCAAAGATGAGACATGATGTTGAGTGTTTTATTGCTCGCTGCACTACATGTCAAAAAGCTAAGTCATGACTCAATCCTCATGGTTTATATATTCATTTGCCTGTTCCTAGTGTTCCTTGGGAGGATATATCTATGGACTTTGTTTTAGGTTTACCTCGAACAAAGAAGGGGAGGGATAGCATATTTGTTGTTGTGGATAGATTCTCGAAAATGGCACACTTTATACCATGTCATAAAAGCGACGATGTTGTTAATGTTGCTGATTTGTTCTTTCGTGAAATAATTCACTTGCATGGTGTGCCAAATACTATTGTTTCAGATCGTGATACTAAATTTCTTAGCCACTTCTGGAGATGTTTATGGGCTAAGTTGGGGACTAAGCTTCTTTTTAGTACTACTTGTCACCCCCAAACTGATGGACAAACTGAAGTAGTCAACAGAACATTGTCTAGTATGCTTAGGACTATTTTGAAGAATAATAAGAAAATGTGGGAGGAATGTTTGCCTCATATTGAATTTTCTTATAATCTTTCATTGCATTCTACTACTAAGATGTGCCCTTTTGAAATTGTGTATGGTTTCCTACCTCGTGTACCTATTGATTTGTTGCCTCTTCCATCTTCGAAAAAGGTTAATTTTGATGCTAAACAACATGCTGAATTGATCTTAAAAATGCATGAGTTAACTAAGGAAAACATTGAGCATGTTTGTGTAGAAAACATTGAGCTAAATATAAACTTGCTGGAGATAAGGGGAGAAAACATGGTGTGTTTGCACATGGAGATCTTGTTTGGTTACATTTGCGTAAGGATAGATTCCCTGATTTGTGCAAATCAAAGCTAATGCCACGTGTTGATGGTCCTTTTAAGGTGTTGGAGAAAATAAATGATAATGCATATAAACTTGAGCTGCCTGCAGATTTTGGGGTTAGTCCCACTTTTAGCATTGCAGATTTGAAGCCTTCACTACAAAAAAATACACTTCCGTGATGATACGTGTTGGTCACCGTAGGTCGTGTTTTTTGTCATGCATGTACATCCATGACAAATTTATGACAGAATCAAGATAGTCATACTTGTGCTGTCGTAGAAGTGCTCCATGACATTACCAAAATTATCATCACGGAAGTGTCCACTTCCATGACGATAAATCGTGTGTCACAGAAGTGCATTCGTCAAGGGTGACCGATACGTGGCATCCACCATAACTGATGGCTGTTAAGCTATCGGGTCGGGTTTTGGATCCGATAACCCGTTAACAGCCCCGACCAATGGGGATTTTCCACGTGTAAAATCATCATTGGCTGGAGGAAACACGTGTCGGCTCATTGTTGGGACAGATGTCATCCACTCATTGGACAGAAGGCGCCTATGATACATCGACACGTGGCACGGCCCAACAAAGGCCCATTCCTGTGAAAAGGCCGGCCCGTTTGACTTGGTCAAAAGGTGACGGGCCAGCCCATGGAAAGTCTGTTAACGGCATGTTCGCATATAGCCCATTTACAGCCCGCTAACCCAAGGCCCGTTACGCCCTATCCAAATTAGGCCAAGTAGCATCATCTGGGCCATCCAATATGATTCCAGCCTGTTTTCACTTCTGGCCCATGTATGGCCCATGACGTCTTTCGGCCCATATGAGGCCCTATGTAACTCTTGGCCTATTAACGGCCCGTGGTGAAACTGGCCCGCAATGAACAGTGTATCACTTTAGACCCATTAACGGCCCGTGGTGAAACTGGCCCGTAATGAACAGTGTGTCACTTTATACCCATTAAGGGCCCATTATTTAGTTGGGCCGTTTCCAGCCCATGTTATCTTTCGGCCTTCTCAGAGCCCATTTATTCTTGGGCTCATTTCGAGCATCCATTTACTTACGGCTCGTTACTGTCATTTTTTGCTTGTGGGCCAAATTCAGCCCGTGGTTATAGTCGGCCCATTTGTGGTCCGTTAATACATTGGGCCGTTTTCGTAGCGTCATCAAATACAGCCTATTAATGATGGCCCGTTATGGTCGGCCCATGAGCGGAGGATTCCAACTCTAGCCCGTTTACAGCCATAATGTGGCATGTTATTGGCCCATGTTTGGCCAATCGATCATACAGCCCGTATAAGGCCCATTGATGATACGGCCCATAGAAGGCCCATTGTTTCTATAGCCCATAGAAGGCCCAATGTTTCTACGGCCCGTAGAAGGCCTACTGTTTCTACGGCCTGTAGAAGGCCCACTGTTTCTATGGCCCGTAGGAGGCCAAGTGTCACTACAGTAAATATTAGCACATGGTTATTGTGGCCTAGTTTTAAAAAATAGGTTATTGCAGCCACTAGCAAACCATGGAGAATGAACTGCACTGACTACAGCAAACAAATAAACATGACAAAAAGTAAATAAATAAGCAAGCAACTTATGCTAGGCTATCACGGCTATTATACATATTATATCCACTGGGCATCAAAGTTCACCACTGGTGCAAATATAGGGAACACAACAACATATTAACGCCGCGGCAAAACAAGTCCAGAACTGAAACCACTTTAGAGGAGTTCAAGAAACAATATCCTGGGTACCCATAATGCTGGCAAGATGCTTAGCAAGCTTATTAACCTTCTCTTGTTTGGCGCTTAAATCCTCCAGCGCTTGTTGTTGCACAAGAAAGTACGCATCTGAATTCTGCAGGGACTTCCTCAGTCCTTCGGCATCTTGCCGCAGCACAGCTGAGTGATGCCTTTCAGCTTGTAGCTGAGACCGAAGAAGATGAAATGTTTCAGGCAGCGAGTTCAAAGAGCTTGTGCCAGCGGTACTGGCCAGTAACTCGAACACTACATCAATGAAGGACTGTGGGGTTTTCTCACTGTCTACAAGATCCTTTTTATCACCTTTCCTGGAGACCAACAGGGTTGTCTCACTATCTTGAACCTTATCTACATTACTTTATGTACCATTGCATAGTGGGGTGCTCTTCTCCAGTATTCTCTTTGCATGCTACAAGAGAAACAAGAAGACGAATCACATGTTTAGCTTGTAGTATACCAAACTCATTTCGGTAAACCGGTTCAGTAGTAGGGTGGACAGGATAACAACATGAAACAAACATATATCTATGTACTATGGTCACTGTATTGTCCATATCAATCTAGTTTATGTTCCCTAATCAAGATAGAGACACAGTTCAACTCATATATTTTTAAGACACAGCAGCATAGACAGAAATATAAGTGTGAGAAACTACACAGCATTGGCAGCACTTGTAATGTGCATCACATGAGAAAATAACTGTTTATACAACTTAAACTGAAATCAACATAGAGCAAGAAGTTAGAACAGCAATCCAGTTAAAGAAATAGGTTTAAAACATACCTGTTGCGCCAATGGAGTTTCAATTGGATCCTTCAAATTTGAATGTAGTTGGTATGAGTAAATACGGTGATGCAACAACAAAGGATTATGGACCATAGCTACGGAATCTGACCTGAGAACAGTTGCTCTTCTGCTTTAAGCATGGACTTTGGGTTAGCTGTGGTGGTCTTCGTGCTTTGGGCACTGCAGTAGCTTTACAAACTACTCGTGTGGGGGTACTCTATGGTGGACATGGTGCTTTGTCAACTATAAGTGGGTTACTATCCGCTGGGGTTGCGGTTAGATGGGTTGTAGCTGGTTCTCTGCCCAACGGTGTAAGTGTGCAATCTGGAAGAGTCTCGATTATGTGTGGTGGGGCTAGTTTGTGGGCTAGTACAACCATGGTTCTATCTGCATCGACGGGTAGCACTGTCTTTTGTGAAGAATGGGTTTTTGCTCCCTTAGATACTGCCGTCACCCCCTCCAGTTTAAATGGCTGATAAACAAGAAATGAAATTGAACGTACAGACATTGTATGATAGACAGATGTGGTAATTCACATATATGTTTTCTAACCAAACAGGACAGCATGACACAATTTCACATATATGATGCCTAACTAAATAGGATAGCAAATAGTTTCAGATATATGATGGATAACTTAACAGGATATAATGGCATAATTCCACATATGATGAGTACCTAAACAGGATGACATGACAAAACTTGATGTCTTTCTAAAATAGGTTGGGATGAAATAATTCAAATACATGTTGTCTAAGTATATTGTCACATCCCTAGTCTGGTATGACCTAGACTAGCTGGTCATTTGTGCATCATGTTTAAATTTCATTTAAATTTGAAATGAGGATTGGTGGAACCCTCAGAATCATTTTTGAAAATGACCCAAATAAAAATTTCTCCAAAAGGGTCCAAGAAAATGCTCATGATGCCCTCTAAAAATATTGGACAGAGATAAAAATCAAAACAATATTTTTAGGAGCTCATGGACATTTATTTTGGCCATTTGGATTAATTCGATAAATATTTGCATTGGAAATATATTTCTATATATATGAAATATGGTCCAAAAATTATGCCAATTATACAAGAGTTCTGGAATAATACCATTAGCCCCTACAAAAATTGGCATAATAAAGTTAAATGATTTGATATATTTATTAAATCAAACAAATGTCAGAAAAAAATGGAAACAGAAATAAAAGGAAGGAGGACTTACCTGGGCCTCCCCTCCCCTGTGCGGCCCAGTTGGCCGGCCCAGCCGACTGGCTAGCGCCAGTCGTCCTCCACCTCCCGCCAGGAGGCCAGAGGCGTGTGGCCGGCGCGTGCGCACCGCCGTGCCGCCACGGCACCTGCCTGCCTGTCCTCCCCTCGACGCCTGGACGTCCGGAACGTCGCCACGCGCTGCCCCGCACCGTTCTCACTCTCCCTCGCCCTCCTCCTCTTCCCCTGCTCTCTCTCCCTCTCACCCGAAGCACCACCACCGCCGCAGCTCGCCACCGACGCGCTTCGCGCCGTCCCCTCGCCCCTCCGTAGAGCCCCCGAGCTCCGCCGCGACCCCCTCTACTTCCTCGCCGAGCCACGCAAGCCGGAGAGCCCCGTGGAGCCGTCGCCGTCGCCATCCTCGCCTCCGGCCGCCGTGGGTACTCGCCGTCAATTCGGGAGCTTCCGGGCATCCCCGACCTCGCCTTCGCGCTCGCTGGATCCGCGGTGAGCTCCTCCATCGTTCCCCTCTCTTCTCCCTCCCGTTCCCGTGCCGTAGCGCCGCTCCCCACCACGGCCGAAGCCCCTCGCCGCCGTCCACGTCGCCGCCGCCGTCTCGGCCCGCCTCCGCCCAAACCAAGCCTCCCTCCGCGTTCCTGGTGCCACGAGGGTGCCGCCGGGCCCCTCAGGTGGCCTCCCCGTGCCCCGCAGCCCGATCCCGCTCGCGCCCGAACTCCGGCAGCCGCCCCGAGCTTCGCTCCGGAGAGCTCCGTCGCCCCCGCAGCCTTCCGCGTGCCCCACTGGATGCGCGTGAGCGCGGGCTTCGCGTGGGTGGTCTCCGCCGCCCGAATGATCGCCGGAACGGCGATCCCGAGCCCCTCCGCCGCGTTTGCTGTCGCCGGCGGCTAAACGCCGACGCTTTAGCCCCGGTTGACCAGGGGGTTTGACCTCCCCTGGGTCAATGACATGTGGGCCCGGCCCTGACTAATTCTATTTTAGGATTAGTTTTAATTTAATTAACTCTGTTAATTAATCCTGACACTGACCAGTGGGCCCGACCCCCCTAACCTTTTAGTTAAATTAAATTAACCCCTGTTAACCCCCCTGTCACTGACGTGTGGGTCCCACACGTCAGGTTTGACCTGGACAGCCGCGTTGACCCGCTGACGTCGTGCTGACGTCATGCTGGCGCAGTATATAATTTCTGGATTTAATTAAATCAGGAAAATTCCAGAAATTGATTTTAACTTCAAAAATTCATAGAAATTCAACCGTAGCTCAGATTGAAATAATTTATATATGAAAAATTATCAGAAAAATGCCATCTTTCCATCTGTACTAGTTTCATGCATGAAAAACAAACTTATACATGCTGAATATGGGAAAACACATTATGGCATATATAAGAGACTTAATTTAGAAATGCATTTGAACCTTTGGTTCAAATGGACTTCAAACCAAGTGAACACTAGTTGCATTAGCTCAACAGCATCACATCTACATGCCATGTTCATGCATCATATTGTTGCATATGATTGTGTTTTGATTGCCGGCACCGTTCCTTCTCGATAGGTCCTGCTCCGGAGACGTTCCAGAGTACCTGTCTGTGAAGCAGTGCCTCCCTTGTTGATTTACCAGGCAAGCAAACCCCCTTGTTCATTTCGATAAAACCCTACTCTCTCGCTCCTGCTCTCAGTTATTGCATTAGGACAACAACGATTCATCTGCTACTTTGTGCTGCGGTAGTTGAACCCATTCCTCTGCATGACCTGTCATTGCCACAGTAAATAGCTGAAACCCACTAGCATGTGTAGGAGTTGATTGAAGCCACTGATGTGTTCCTACCATGCTATGCCTGCTATTGCTTAGAGTTGTGTCAGGTCTGATTCATTGGGAATGAATTTGAGTGTCACGATATGTTCTGATGCTGAGAATGAAGTGTGTGAACACGATTTGGTAAAGGTAGCGGTGAGAGGCCATGTAGGAGTACATGGTGGGTTGTCTCACTGGAACCGTCCTTAAGCCCTGAGTTCTGTGTATGTTGTCCAATGACTCGATACTACCACACATTGGGCTCCGGGCGCTCCAAGCCCTCTCGACTTATTAACCAACTTGGTCTCTGTCCAGGAGTCGCAACTAGTTTCTGGTGTTTGTAGGTAGTGCTATTTTTCTACCAAGTGGCACCCGGCAGGGTGGGCTTGGGACAGACTAGGCACACGTGGCACGGTGTACCGAGTGGCACCTGGTTGGTGGGCTCGGGAACCCTGCTCACATCGTTTGGGGCCGTAAGCGACACCCCGGCCGGATCTCCTTGCGGATGGAACCCGAATAGGCGATAAACCTGGACTAGAGTCTTGTGTGGTTAGTCAGGTCGTGGCCGACACCCTCGCCAGGCTTCCGCTTGAAGGTTGCCGAGATACATGACGTGTACATGGCGGTAAGTGGCGAGAGCGTGTGTGAAGAAGTACACCCCTGCAGGGTTAACATGATCTATTCGAATAGCCGGGTCCGCGGTTATGGACTTCTTGGATGCTTACATGGTACATAGACAACTTGAAGTGGATACTATAAAATGCTCAAGACAAGTGTGAGTGCTATGGATGGCCTTCTCGTAGGGAGACGGGGATGAATCCATAGTAGCGTATTGTGTGGTGATTAGTGGACTCGTGTACGTTGTTTCACCTCAAGAGTTTCTGGTAGTCGTAGAATAGGATAGCCACAGGGTCAAAGCTGGCTTGCTGCAACTAAACCCCACATTACCCTCTTGATACCAATGCATGTATGATAGGATCTGATGTAAGTCTTGCTGAGTACCTTTGTACTCATGTTGCTTTATTTATGTTTTGCAGCGGAGACTTCGGTCTTACTAGTGTTCTTGTGGACTTCGACTAGTAGCTAGTACCTCAGCTACGATCTTGATCGGATGTTGTAGATAGTCAGGCTCTTCAGCCTTTTTCTTTTGTAGATGTCTGTACCCAGACATGTAATGCTTCCGCTTGTTGCTTGTATGCTCTGTATGATGGGTCTTGTGACCCCTGTTTGCAATATATGCTATGACGGCTCTTCTGAGCCTTTATCTATATGAGTTGTTGAGTTATGCTGTGATGCCATGTTGTACAGCACATACCTGCATGTTATGCGTACGTGTAATGTGTATTGCTATGTGTGGGATCTGACTATCTAGTTGTTTATTCTTAGTAGCCTCTCTTACCGGGAAATGTCTCCTAGTGCTTCCACTGAGCCCTGGTAGCTTGCTACTGCTCCGGAACACTTAGGCAGGCCGGCATGTGTCCTTCTTCGATCCTGTGTCTGTCCCTTCGGGGAAATGTCACGCGATGAATACCGGAGTCCTGCTAGCCCGCTACAGCCCGGTTCACCGGAGTCCTGTTAGCCCAGTGCTACAGCCTGGATTCACTCGCTGATGACCGACACGTTCGATGCTGGGTCATGGATGCCTGTCCCTGTAAGTTTGTGCCACTTTGGGTTTACGACTAGCCATGTCAGCCCGGGCTCTTTATCATATGGATGCTAGCGACACCATCATATACGTGTGCCAAAATGCGCAAACGGTCCCGGGCAAAGGTAAGGCGACACCCGTGGGGATACCGTGCGTGAGGCCGCAAAGCGATATGAGGTGTTACATGCTAGATCGATGTGGCATCGAGTCGGGGTCCTGACAGCTTTGGTATCAGAGCCTGACTGCCTGTAGGATTACCAAGCCATACCGGTCGAAGTTGAGTCTAGAAATTCTTTAGGTATGTAAGGGAATTGATTGTGGGATGGAACGTAAGGCTCTTTTTACTCCTTTACCTCATGGCCTTCTGATCTGAGTCATCCTATCTCTCCGACGGGGTTAAGGAACTAGGCTTCTCCTCCGTCTATCAGGATCACGTGTTGCTACTCCGTAGTTCCATAGGACTGGTTGATCAGAGTCATACCCCAGTTTTGAGTATTTCCGGTGTAGTCTGTTTAGTATGATCTCAGAACCTTGAGTAATGCTAATGAGTATGTTACCACCCCATGTTTAGTAGGATGTCTCATTCTGAGCATTTTACTGCCGTTATGCTGCCGGATTTTTCCTAGGAGTTCGAGTGATACTAATTCCTTGTCCTACATTCTACAGTCCTTAGTTGTTGCTGATTCCGTCCTTGATTCGTTTCTCAGGATGTCATCAGCCAAGCGAAGTTCCGTTGCTCGTAACCAGAATCACGGAGATGGTAGGGATGAGGATCCTCCCGACCAGCCTTCGTTGACAGAGTTCATGCTAGAGATGGGGAGGAACAAGCGTGAGTCCAACCACTTGTTGGCACGTATCGAGGAGAACACCGCACATCAGTCCAACAAGTCTGTGACCATTCATGACTTCATTCGTTTGCACCCACCTACCTTTCATCATTCCATCGAGCCACTCGATGCAGATGACTGGCTCCGTAGCATCATCCATAAGCTGCGTTCCGCGAACGTAGCTGAAGATGACAAGGTCACTTATGCCACATATCACCTGGAAGGTCCTGCTAGTCTTCGGTGGCAGAACTATGAGGCTATGCTTCCAGCTGGCCAGATTCCTACCTGGAAGGATTTCACTGAGGCTTTTCGCGAGCATCACATTCCCCAAGCCCTCCTTGATCGCAAGAGAGAGGAGTTCTGTAGTTTCACCCAGAGTAAGTTGGCTGTTGATGCTTATAGCAGAGAGTTCGAGAACCTCGCCCGTTATGCCACAGAAGAAGTGTCCACGGATGCTAAGAAGCAGGCTAGGTTCCGGAAGGGTCTCAACCCCAAGTTGCGTCGTGATCTCCACCTGCATCATTGTGATACATTCCAAGCCCTTGTGAACAAGGCCATCAATGCAGAGACAGCTCAACTCACTTACGAGGAGTCTCGTAAGCACACCCGTGATTTGGGATCTTCCTCCGGTTCTAGTTCCCAGAAACGCCGGATTTGGGTTTCAAACTCTGCTCTTCCTTCCGGTTATGCACCGAGGCCGTCCTATGTGGTGCCTTCCCCAGCTCAGTCGTATGTTCCACCCAGGCCTACTGGTAGACCGCTTGTTAGTGCGGGTCCCCGTCCAACCTCAGGGACTTGCTTCACATGCGGGAAGCCAGGACACTATGCACGTAATTGCTCTCAAACTAGTTATGCTCCACCCCAGCCTGAGGAGACTGTTGGCTGTATTAAGCCATCACGCAAGATGATCAGTGCCAAGTCAGTTTCCACTGAACGTGGACGTGTGCATCACGTCTCAGCTAAAGACGCTCATGATGATCCAGATGTCGTTCTTGGTACACTCCTTGTCAATTGTCACCCAGCATCAGTTCTATTCGATACTGGAGCATCTCACTCCTTTATTTCTGAAAGCTATGCTAACTTGCACAACATGTCATTTTGTGATATGCCAACTCCGCTAGTCATCCAAACTCCTGGATCCAAATGGCAAACCTCTAGTGTAAGCCATGGTAACGAAATCCTTGTTGACAGACTTGTATTCCTTGCATCGCTTGTAGCCCTCAAGTCTTCAGATATTAACATCATCTTGGGTATGGACTGGATGACAGCTCATCATGCCAAGATTGATTGTTACACAAGATCTGTTCAGCTTACACACCCATCTGGCAAGATAGTCACCGTCTCCACTAGAGTTGCAAAGCGTCAGCTCTATTCTCTTAATGCCAGCCCTCTTCCAGACCTTGAAGATATCCCGGTAGTCCGTGACTTTCCGGATGTCTTTCCAGAGGAACTGCCAGGTGTTCCACCTGACAGAGATGTAGAGTTCGTCATAGATCTTATCCCAGGAACAGCTCCAATCTCCCGGAGACCTTACAAGATGGCACCCCTAGAACTAGCCGAGCTTAAGAAACAACTCGATGAGTCCTTGCAAAAGGGTTTCATCCGTCCTAGTTCTTCTCCTTGGGCTTGCCCCGTCCTCTTTGTCAAGAAGAAAGACGGTACGGACCGGATGGTCGTTGATTATCGTCCCGTTAATTTGGTCACGATCAAGAACAAGTACCCGCTCCCCAGGATCAACGACCTGTATGATCAGCTCGCTGGATCCTCAGTCTTCTCCAAGATGGATTTAAGGTTAGGATACCACCAAATCAAAATCAGAAACGGGGACATTCCCAAGACAGCTTTTGTCACTCGTTATGGCCAGTACGAGTACACCGTCATGTCCTTTGGCCTAACCAACGCCCCAGCCACATTCTCCCGCTTGATGAACTCGATCTTCATGGAGTACTTAGATAAGTTCGTCGTGGTTTACCTCGATGATATTCTTATTTACTCGAAGAACGAGGAAGAGCATGCCGAACATCTTAGACTTGTGTTAGAAAAACTCAGAGAGCACCGCCTTTATGCCAAGTTCTCCAAGTGTGAATTTTGGTTGCCAGAAGTGACCTACCTAGGCCACGTAATCTCTGGTAAGGGCATTGCTGTCAATCCCGAGAGAGTTCAAGCCGTTCTCGATTGGACTCCACCCGAGACCGTGAAACAAGTTAGGAGTTTCCTTGGCCTAGCCAGCTATTGTCGCCGCTTTGTTGAAAACTTCTCCAAAGTAGCCAAACCCCTCACGGAACTTCTCAAGAAAGATAAAAAGTTCGAGTGGTCCCCACAGTGTGAGTACAGTTTTCAGGAACTGAAAAGACGCCTGACTTCTGCTCCCATACTTGTGCCACCGGATTTCACAAAAGACTTTATTATCTACTGCGACGCCTCACGACAGGGACTAGGTTGCATCCTTATGCAGGATCGTCATGTGATTGCCTATGCATCCCGACAGTTGCATCCACATGAGGAGAATTATCCTACACATGATCTAGAGCTTGCAGCCGTAGTCTATGCACTCAAGACCTGGCGACATTACCTCCTTGGTAAACGTTGTGAGATCTACACCGATCACCAGAGTCTCAAGTATATCTTCACCCAACCAGATCTGAACCTTAGGCAAAGACGTTGGTTGGAGTTGATCACAGATTATGATCTAGGGATTACCTACACCCCAGGCAAAGCCAATGTCATGGCTGATGCTCTAAGCCGTAAATCTTATTGCAACAATCTCATGTTGCGGCAAGGCCAACCACTTCTCCATGAGGAATTCTATAAGCTTAACCTTCACATAGCTCCTCGCGGATTCCTTTCTACTCTGGTGGCGAAACCTGATCTTGAAGATCGGATTATCGCTGCTCAAAAGCAAGACACAGGAATTTCTCGGATCAAGAGAAACATTAAGAAGGGAGTTGGTGGATGTTTCTTTATGGATGATCGTGGTGTTGTTTTCTTTGAGAATCGCTTGGTGGTTCCCAAGAATCAACATCTACGACATTTGATCCTTAAGGAGGCGCATGAATCTCCTCTCACGATTCATCCCGGTAGTACTAAGATGTATCAGGACCTACGCCAGAGGTTCTGGTGGACTAGGATGAAGAGAGAAATCGCTGAGTTCATTGCTAAATGTGACATTTGTCGTCGCGTTAAGGCAGAGCATCAAAGACCTGCTGGCACCCTTCAGCCTTTAGCTATTCCTGAGTGGAAATGGGATAAAGTTGGTATGGACTTCATTACCGGTTTTCCCAGGACCAAGAAAGGGAATAACGCTATCTTCGTAGTCGTTGATCGTCTTTCCAAAGTGGCTCACTTCCTTCCTGTTCGAGAGAGTATCACTGCTAGTCAGCTTGCCGACTTATATATTTCTCGAATAGTGTCACTCCATGGTGTTCCACTAGAGATCAATTCAGACCGTGGCAGTCTTTTCACTTCTCATTTCTGGGAGAGTTTCCAAACTGCCATGGGAACCCATCTTTCCTTCAGTACCGCTTTCCACCCTCAGTCGAGTGGTCAGGTGGAACGGGTCAATCAAATTCTCGAAGACATGCTCAGAGCTCGCGTTATCTCATTCGGTATGGATTGGGAGAAATGTCTTCCTTTCGCCGAGTTTGCTTATAACAACAGCTACCAATCCAGCCTCAATAAAGCTCCTTTTGAGGTTCTCTATGGACGAAGATGTCGAACACCTTTGAACTGGTCAGAAACCGGTGAAAGACAATTCTTTGGACCGGATATGATCCAGGAGGCAGAAGAGCAAGTTCGCATCATTCGTGAGAATTTGAAAACAGCCCAGTCTCGTCAGAAAAGCCAGTACGATCGTCATCATAAGGATATGACTTATGAAATTGGTGACCAAGCTTACCTTCGGGTTACTCCTTTGAAGGGTACCCATCGTTTCGGTATCAAGGGCAAGTTGGCTCCTCGTTACATTGGTCCCTTTCGCATTCTCGCTAAACGAGGAGAGGTTGCCTACCAGTTGGAACTACCCCCACATCTTTCTCGAGTTCATGATGTCTTCCACGTCTCTCAACTCAGGCGTTGCTTCTCGGATCCCATCCGCGGAGTGGACCACGACACGCTTGATCTCCAAGATAACCTCACATACCGAGAGTACCCGGTTCGCATTCTTGATCAAGCAGAGCGTGTCACCCGACGTCAGAACATCAAGTTTCTCAAAGTTCAGTGGTCTCATCATTCCGAGAGAGAAGCTACTTGGGAGCGAGAAGATCGTCTTCGACTGGAGTACCCCGCTTTCTTTCCGTCGACCCCTGAATCTCGGGACGAGATTCTGTCAAGTGGGGGCGAGTTGTCACATCCCTAGTCTGGTATGACCTAGACTAGCTGGTCATTTGTGCATCATGTTTAAATTTCATTTAAATTTGAAATGAGGATTGGTGGAACCCTCAGAATCATTTTTGAAAATGACCCAAATAAAAATTTCTCCAAAAGGGTCCAAGAAAATGCTCATGATGCCCTCTAAAAATATTGGACAGAGATAAAAATCAAAACAATATTTTTAGGAGCTCATGGACATTTATTTTGGCCATTTGGATTAATTCGATAAATATTTGCATTGGAAATATATTTCTATATATATGAAATATGGTCCAAAAATTATGCCAATTATACAAGAGTTCTGGAATAATACCATTAGCCCCTACAAAAATTGGCATAATAAAGTTAAATGATTTGATATATTTATTAAATCAAACAAATGTCAGAAAAAAATGGAAACAGAAATAAAAGGAAGGAGGACTTACCTGGGCCTCCCCTCCCCTGTGCGGCCCAGTTGGCCGGCCCAGCCGACTGGCTAGCGCCAGTCGTCCTCCACCTCCCGCCAGGAGGCCAGAGGCGTGTGGCCGGCGCGTGCGCACCGCCGTGCCGCCATGGCACCTGCCTGCCTGTCCTCCCCTCGATGCCTGGACGTCCGGAACGTCGCCACGCGCTGCCCCGCACCGTTCTCACTCTCCCTCGCCCTCCTCCTCTTCCCCTGCTCTCTCTCCCTCTCACCCGAAGCACCACCGCCGCCGCAGCTCGCCACCGACGCGCTCCGCGCCGTCCCCTCGCCCCTCCGTAGAGCCCCCGAGCTCCGCCGCGACCCCCTCTACTTCCTCGCCGAGCCACGCAAGCCGGAGAGCCCCGTGGAGCCGTCGCCGTCGCCATCCTCGCCTCCGGCCGCCGTGGGTACTCGCCGTTATTTCGGGAGCTTCCGGGCATCCCCGACCTCGCCTTCGCGCTCGCTGGATCCGCGGTGAGCTCCTCCACCGTTCCCCTCTCTTCTCCCTCCCGTTCCCGTGCCGTAGCGCCGCTCCCCACCACGGCCGAAGCCCCTCGCCGCCGTCCACGTCGCCGCCGCCGTCTCGGCCCGCCTCCGCCCAAACCAAGCCTCCCTCCGCGTTCCTGGTGCCACGAGGGTGCCGCCGGGCCCCTCAGGTGGCCTCCCCGTGCCCCGCAGCCTGATCCCGCTCGCGCCCGAACTCCGGCAGCCGCCCCGAGCTTCGCTCCGGCGAGCTCCGCCGCCCCCGCAGCCTTCCGCGTGCCCCACTGGATGCGCGTGAGCGCGGGCTTCGCGTGGGTGGTCTCCGCCGCCCGAATGATCGCCGGAATGGCGATCCCGAGCCCCTCCGCCGCGTTTGCTGTCGCCGGCGGCTAAACGCCGGCGCTTTAGCCCCGGTTGACCAGGGGGTTTGACCTCCCCTGGGTCAATGACATGTGGGCCCGGCCCTGACTAATTCTATTTTAGGATTAGTTTTAATTTAATTAACTCTGTTAATTAATCCTGACACTGACCAGTGGGCCCGACCCCCCTAACCTTTTAGTTAAATTAAATTAACCCCTGTTAACCCCCCTGTCACTGACGTGTGGGTCCCACACGTCAGGTTTGACCTGGACAGCCGCGTTGACCCGCTGACGTCGTGCTGACGTCATGCTGGCGCAGTATATAATTTCTGGATTTAATTAAATCAGGAAAATTCCAGAAATTGATTTAAACTTCAAAAATTCATAGAAATTCAACCGTAGCTCAGATTGAAATAATTTATATATGAAAAATTATCAGAAAAATGCCATCTTTCCATCTGTACTAGTTTCATGCATGAAAAACAAACTTATACATGCTGAATATGGGAAAACACATTATGGCATATATAAGAGACTTAATTTAGAAATGCATTTGAACCTTTGGTTCAAATGGACTTCAAACCAAGTGAACACTAGTTGCATTAGCTCAACAGCATCACATCTACATGCCATGTTCATGCATCATATTGTTGCATATGATTGTGTTTTGATTGCCGGCACCGTTCCTTCTCGATAGGTCCTGCTCCGGAGACGTTCCAGAGTACCTGTCTGTGAAGCAGTGCCTCCCTTGTTGATTTACCAGGCAAGCAAACCCCCTTGTTCATTTCGATAAAACCCTACTCTCTCACTCCTGCTCTCAGTTATTGCATTAGGACAACAACAATTCATCTGCTACTTTGTGCTGCGGTAGTTGAACCCATTCCTCTGCATGACCTGTCATTGCCACAGTAAATAGCTGAAACCCACTAGCATGTGTAGGAGTTGATTGAAGCCACTGATGTGTTCCTACCATGCTATGCCTGCTATTGCTTAGAGTTGTGTCAGGTCTGATTCATTGGGAATGAATTTGAGTGTCACGATATGTTCTGATGCTGAGAATGAAGTGTGTGAACACGATTTGGTAAAGGTAGCGGTGAGAGGCCATGTAGGAGTACATGGTGGGTTGTCTCACTAGAACCGTCCTTAAGCCCTGAGTTCTGTGTATGTTGTCCAATGACTCGATACTACCACACATTGGGCTCCGGGCGCTCCAAGCCCTCTCGACTTATTAACCAACTTGGTCTCTGTCCAGGAGTCGCAACTAGTTTCTGGTGTTTGTAGGTAGTGCTATTTTTCTACCAAGTGGCACCCGGCAGGGTGGGCTTGGGACAGACTAGGCACACGTGGCACGGTGTACCGAGTGGCACCCGGTTGGTGGGCTCGGGAACCCTGCTCACATCGTTTGGGGCCGTAAGCGACACCCCGGCCGGATCTCCTTGCGGATGGAACCCGAATAGGCGATAAACCTGGACTAGAGTCTTGTGTGGTTAGTCAGGTCGTGGCCGACACCCTCGCCAGGCTTCCGCTTGAAGGTTGCTGAGATACATGACGTGTACATGGCGGTAAGTGGCGAGAGCGTGTGTGAAGAAGTACACCCCTACAGGGTTAACATGATCTATTCGAATAGCCGGGTCCGCGGTTATGGACTTCTTGGATGCTTACATGGTACATAGACAACTTGAAGTGGATACTATAAAATGCTCAAGACAAGTGTGAGTGCTATGGATGGCCTTCTCGTAGGGAGACGGGGATGAATCCATAGTAGCGTATTGTGTGGTGATTAGTGGACTCGTGTACGTTGTTTCACCTCAAGAGTTTCTGGTAGTCGTAGAATAGGATAGCCACAGGGTCAAAGCTGGCTTGCTGCAACTAAACCCCACATTACCCTCTTGATACCAATGCATGTATGATAGGATCTGATGTAAGTCTTGCTGAGTACCTTTGTACTCATGTTGCTTTATTTATGTTTTGCAGCGGAGACTTCGGTCTTACTAGTGTTCTTGTGGACTTTGACTAGTAGCTAGTACCTCAGCTACGATCTTGATCGGATGTTGTAGATAGTCAGGCTCTTCAGCCTTTTTCTTTTGTAGATGTCTGTACCCAGACATGTAATGCTTCCGCTTGTTGCTTGTATGCTCTGTATGATGGGTCTTGTGACCCCTGTTTGCAATATATGCTATGACGGCTCTTCTGAGCCTTTATCTATATGAGTTGTTGAGTTATGCTGTGATGCCATGTTGTACAGCACATACCTGCATGTTATGCGTACGTGTAATGTGTATTGCTATGTGTGGGATCTGACTATCTAGTTGTTTATTCTTAGTAGCCTCTCTTACCGGGAAATGTCTCCTAGTGCTTCCACTGAGCCCTGGTAGCTTGCTACTGCTCCGGAACACTTAGGCAGGCCGGCATGTGTCCTTCTTCGATCCTGTGTCTGTCCCTTCAGGGAAATGTCACGCGATGAATACCGGAGTCCTGCTAGCCCGCTACAGCCCGGTTCACCGGAGTCCTGTTAGCCCAGTGCTACAGCCTGGATTCACTCGCTGATGACCGACACGTTCGATGCTGGGTCATGGATGCCTGTCCCTGTAAGTTAGTGCCACTTTGGGTTTACGACTAGCCATGTCAGCCCGGGCTCTTTATCATATGGATGCTAGCGACACCATCATATACGTGTGCCAAAATGCGCAAACGGTCCCGGGCAAAGGTAAGGCGACACCCGTGGGGATACCGTGCGTGAGGCCGCAAAGCGATATGAGGTGTTACATGCTAGATCGATGTGGCATCGAGTCGGGGTCCTGACATATATAGGATGGCATGATATAATTGACATAATTGATTCATATACTAAGCAGCTGGCACTCGCATGTATGATCTCTAAACCAAGCAGATAGAATTCAATATTGTGCAAATGATGTCTGAACTAAGCAATGCAAGACACCATATGCATCATATGAGAAATATAAACATTGCCACTTAGAGCATACACCTCAGGTGGGATATAGGACTGGTCATCTGTCTCTGAATCTTCCTCTGAGGAGCGCCCTGTAACCATCGAGATATATGCTTCAACAGGTACCATTGCCTGCTCTGAAGACCTTGTTTTCACTCCAGATTTTCCATAACCGGCTCAAATGGCTGATACACATGAAGAGTAGTTCAATATACATAGATTGTTGACAAATGGAATACGTAATGGAAAAAAGATGGCATGAGATAATTCACATATATGATGCCTGGCTCCATGGCGGTGCATAATTCACATATATGATAACTGGCTGAAAAACATGGCATTGCATAATTCACATATCTGATATAGAAAGCAAACAAGAGGCATTCACACAAAGCATGTCTAATCTAAGCAGATGGCATGGCAATGCAAGACACCATATGCATGATATGAGCAATATAACCCAGCCAAGTTAGAGCATGCACCTCGGGGGGG
>NC_041387.1:308894608-308897415 GCF_002162155.2 Triticum dicoccoides
GGAGAATACGACTGGTCATCTCTCTCTGAATCCTCCTCTGAGGAGCTATCTGTAACCAGCAAGAAATCTGCATCGACAGGTAGCACTGACTGCTCAGAAGACCTTGTTTTCACTCCAGATTTTACCATGACCGACTCAAATGACTGATGCACAGGAAGAGTAGATGAATGTATAAACATTCTTGACAAATGGAATACATTATGGAAAAAAATATGGCACCATACAATTCACATATACGATGACTGGCTAAACAGGATGGCATTGCATGATTCACGTATATGATGCCTGGCTAAAGAAGATGGCATTGCATAATTACCATATACTCCCTCCGTTCCTAAATATTTGTATTTTTAGAGATTTCAAATGGACTACCACATACGGATGTATATAGACATATTTTAGAGTGTAGATTCACTCATTTTGTTCCGTATGTAGTCACTTGTTGAAATCTCTGAAAAGACAAATATTTAGGAATGGTGGGAGTATGATATAGAAACCAAATAGGTGGCATTCACACAAAGCAAATCTAAACTAAGCTGATGACATATAAGATGTATAATGTAAGCAATGCAAGGCGCCATATGCATGATATGACCAACATCAGCATGCCAGGTTAGAGCAAACACCTCAGGTGGTACATAGGCATGGTCGGTTCCTTCTGAATCTCCATCTGAACAGTTATCTTCCTCTGGAATACAATCTGGAAATGCAGGACAGGGGGGGGGGGCACTTCGCCCACCATGGAGCAGCGTCTCCTTACATTATATTCACACGCAACGGTCTTCTCTTTTTCTCTACATGTTCAGTACGATTGTGTACAATATCTGACATGCATAATAAAAAAATAGTTAGATTTTGTAAGGCCTAAGGGGTGCATGCAAAAATCAAGACTGATGGTAGCAAACGAGTGGATGGAGCCAAAACTAATGATAGCAGGTAGATTATAGCTTCAGTTTAAAAAGATAGACAATGGATCATCTATTGTTTGTTGCCCACCCAACATGAACCACATAGAAGACCCCCTAGATGAACCAGATAGTAGACAGATACTATTCGTTGCTGGCTCGATATGAGACCCATGGGTAATTCAAAACTCAAGATTGAACGATAAAGTTGCAGGTAATAATAACCGATGTATAACATAAGCAAACACGAAAGACTGCGACCTCTCTTCCGGAACTATCTAGTCCTCAGGCTCATCTGCTCAGTCGATGATGGTAATGCAGTTGGCGTGGCTGCCAGCAACGGGGAAGATGATCTGAGGCGGCGAAAGAAAGTCTACATGGGGGGATCTCTGCTGCAGTGAACGCTTTTGTCGATGGTGCACCTCAGGTGGGGTGGATGACGGCGCGGCAGGAGCAGGACATAACACACAGAGTTTTCTTTGACGTCAATCCGAAAATGAAGTAAATCTGTAAGGGCTCCTTAGAATTGGAGGATTCTATAAACGCAGGGACAGGAAAAACACAGGAATAGGATAGGAATGCACGTGCAAAACAGAGCATTTCGAAACATAGGATTTCAGTCAACCTGGGTGTTTGGCTCACATGAATTGGAAGAAAAGAGGAATGGAGAAACAAAGTGATGCGACGAGTGTACAACCTCTTTGGCATAGCCTTGTGGACCTCAGCATTATTGGGTTGGACGTGGAGGATGGTGATGATGCTAGTGTGACTGTCGGAGGCGGGGAAGAAGATCTGATGCCTCTGGAAACGACACCGAGGGTACTGCTCCACTGTGATGGACGGTTCCGTCATTGGAGCATCTCCGCTAAGGTGTACGGCGACCAGGCTGAAGCATGACAAGACAGACAACTTTAATCTGAAGTGGGACCCTAATATCATCTGCAATAGACGATGTAAAATACATTACCAAAGAGTGCTAGATGTAAAACGCATTAGCCGCGCCACGGCCGCTCCGACAGATGTTGTAAGTACTGTTCACTCTGAAATTAACTGAAGAAAATGAACTTCACAGTCGGAACTGAATTTTACTATCGAAACTGATTGAACTAGTAACAGAGCATTCCAATAGATGTTTAGGGGATTCGAGCACTATTAGCAGAGAAGCAGTGATCTAAATCAGCAGACGCTCGAGCAGGGAACACACTAGCAGAGAGCAAGTCTTGCAGTAGCACCGCGAGCGAGTGCTAAAGCAGCAACCCTTGTAGTTGCCGGAGGTCGTGCAACAGCAGCAGCAGCGCAAGTGAGAGCAAGAGTAGAGCAGAAGCATGAAAGAAAGCAGGAGCAGTGCAGCAGCGCGACCGACAGCAAGAATAGAGCTGCAGTGCGAGCGAGAGACGGAGCAGTTGCAACTAGTGCTGTTGTGGAAGTCGCCGCCGAGGAAGCAACGACATGGGGGAGAGACGCCGTGGATGATGTGGCCAACGACGGCGCCGTCGATGGAGATGCCATGTCTGCTCGGTATCGAGCACTGGCAGCCCCGTGAGCTCGAATAAAAGATAAAATGAAGCAGTGAGTGCATAACCTCCTTGGTGGCGCCGAGTTGGCCTCGGCTTCATCAGAGGAATTGGTGAGGGTGTTGCGGTTCTGGTGGGGCAGGTCAAGACGGCGCTGTGGGGATTGAGGTGGGGCGATAGACGAGGCGAACATCGGGGCAGCTCCTTGGAGGTGGAGGACGGGGTGACTGATCCGGCGGGATGATGAGATCGACAACGGATCCTCATCCGGTGCGGTGGATGTGGGACGGCGAGCTGTTGCGGTGGACGACGTAGTCGGGGAAGAGTCTCCGGCTGGGCGGCGGTCAGGAGGCCGACGGAGGAGCGTGGGGTTTCGCGGGTTTTGGCG
>NC_041387.1:308897491-309007222 GCF_002162155.2 Triticum dicoccoides
ACGAATGTGGGGGGGGGGGCGAAGGGGGAGGGGGGAGCCAAGCTTAGGGATGCGCTTGTCCGAAATGTAGGGTAAGTTACCAGCATACCCCCACCGGTTTTGACACCGCGACGTGGAGCTTCATTTCTGGCTGAGGGCTAGAAGGGGGATTTCGCGTGTCTGGGCTGCAGGAGCGATTTCGGATGAGGAGGGAGTTCTCGCGCACGGCCAAATTTTGGGATAACAAGGCGCGACGCGGGTTGAAGAAGCGGGAGTTTCAAAGCAGGTGAGACAAAAGATACTTGAGCTTGAAATTTTCGGGATAACAAGGTGCGGATTCCTTGTTCGGCAGAACAAACTTAACGTGTAAAAAAATCATACAAGACACAAGAGGGTCATGTCCCCTTTTACTATATTGCTATAGATGCCATTGAAAAAACTACAAGAAAAATGTAAAAAAAATCAGGAGAACATGATTACCCTGCACAGTACCAAATCGATTCGCACTTCCCTCAACAACAACAAAAAATAAAATAAATTCCCACCAAAGAAAGAGAAATGTCCCTTTTTTTATGATTACAGATGCAATGATCTCGAATTTCAATTTTTGAATCCACGTTATGTTGAATTCGAATATGTCATTAGGTGACCTTGCGGTTTATAATTGATGCAGTCATACATTTTGATCTTCCATCATATATGAACATTTTACTCCACCATGTGAACATATATATTGTCGTCTACCATATGGACTAAATTTGAATGAATTTTCCTTATTTGAATACGATTGTTGTCGAGTTATACAATATTTTAAATATTATCTTGATAATAAAAAGACATGCATATAGCAGTAATCATATTTCACTATGAACTACATGTACCATACGCTCTCCAATTCAAATATCTGTATCCATTTTATGTTGAATTCAAATCATAGTACATTATTGGTCTAGGTAGCGAGATGTTCAGGATAATCTAAACCCTGTTTTCATACGTATATTTTTTGGCTGAATTGGGACAAGTTTTGGTATAAGCCTCTTGCAAAACTGGAGATTCTCTCAACAAGCCTCGTGGTTCCGAGAGGGAACGTGTCACCTTTGTGTGTGAAACAATATACGCTGCCTCCCCCTGATTTTATTTACAGAGGCAACATAGAACTATATGAGTGCCCTATTAATTTTTGGAATTATTTCGAGTTCATTTGGCCTTTTTATACATTAATTGAGTTTCTGGACTTTTAATGTGCATAATCTAAATATGAATTGCATGCACATGCTCGGGTGCACCAAAGTGGGTTGAAAAATCACATGTGTGTCCTTGGTTGAATTTCTAGGTCCCATGGAAGAAATGAGAATGAAACTCAAACATCTGGGCGTCATGACTCTGCCGAGAACATCGAGAAACTTAGATTTTAAATTCATGTAAATCCAAAACTCGGCTGGAAATCATGAAACTTGGCATGGTGTCATGTCATGGCACTAACATGTTGTGGTAAAAAATTGGGCCAATTTGGAAACTCGTGGTTCTAAGAGGGAACATGCCACCTTTGAGTGTGAAATGATATACGCTGCCCCCCCGCCCTTGAGTTCCTTAACAAAGGCAACATAGAACTACATTAGTGCCATGTTAAATTTTGGAATTATTCCGGGTTCGTTTGTCGTTTTTTATACATTAGTTGAGTTTCTGGTCATTTAATGTGCATAAGTCAAATTTGAACTATAAGCACATACTCTCGTGCACCAAAGTTGGTTGAAAAATCACATTTGTGTCCTCGGGTGAATTTCTAGGTCCCATGCAAGAAATGAGAATAAAATTAAAACATCTGGGCATCGTGGCTCGGCCGAGAACATTGAGAAACTTGGTTTTAAAATTCTTGTAAATCCAAAACACGTCTAAAAATCATGAAACTTGGCATGGATGCCATGTCATGGTACTACCATGTTGTGGTAAAAAAATGGCCGAATAGGAACAGATTTTGGTATAAGCTTCTTGCAAACCGAAGCTTCTCTCAAGAAGACTCGTGGTTCTGAGAGGGAACGTGTCACCTTTGAGTGCAAAATGATATAAATTGTCCCCCTTGAGTTTGTTTAGAAAGGCAACATAGAACTACATGAGTGCCCTGTTAAATTTTGGAATTATTCCGGATTCGTTTGGCCTTATTTACACATTAATTGAGTTTTTGGTCATTTAATGTGCATAATTCAAATTTGAACTACAAGCACGTGCTGCCATGCACCAAAGTTGGTTGAAAATCACATTTGTGTCCTCGGGGTGAATTTCTACTCCCATGCAAAAAATGAGAATAAGATTCAAACATCTGGGCATCGTGGCTTGGTCAAGAACATTGAGAAACTTGGTTTTAAAATCATGAAACTTGGCATGGTGTCATGTCATGGTAGTACCATGCCGTGGTAAAAAAATTTGGCCGAATAGGAACAAATTTTGGTATAAGCTTCTTGCAAATCGGAGCTTCTCTCAAGAAGGCTCGTGGTTCTGGGAGGAAACGTGTCCCCTTTGTGTGCATAATTCGAATTTGAAATACAAGCACATGTTCCGGTGCACCAAAGTTGGTTGAAAAATCACATGTGTGTCCTCGGGTAAATTTCTAGGTTCCATGCAAGAAATGGGAATGAAATTCAAACTTTTGGGCGTTGTGGCTGGGTTGGAAACATTGAGGAACTTCGTTTTTTAATTCCTGTAAATCCAAAACACGCATGAAAATAATGAAACTTGGCTTGGTGCCATGACATGGCACCAACATGCTGTGGTAAATTTGCAGTCCGATTTGTGAAGGCGCACACATTAACAATCAACAAAGTCATTATGGAACAAGTGTTGTCACGTTACAATCGGAAACACAAGTATTATTGAAACCGCGGGCGTTCTACTTACTAGTACCATTTACGTGCCGCCATGCGTCCCCATTTTTTATTAGCTAGGAGGCGCCGTGCAGGGTAGCTATTTGAGTACGAGAGGCGTGCGATCAGACCCCTGCACGTTCTTATCGGGAGGAGAGCCCTTTGACCTCCATCTGCCGTCCACCTCTCTCCCAAGGTCTCCATTAATGGCGCCCGAGCCTCTCTTTAATGGCGTGGCTATGTCTCACTCGACTGAGATTTAAGAGAGAAAAAAGAAAATCTGAAAGCACGGATCTTGATGTAAGATCCGACGGACCTATATAGCATGTACTACGACTTATAGCAAGACTGATGAATATATAATGACGATTTTTTTTTATCAAAGAAGGGCTTGCCCCTTCCAATTTTCATTACTGAAAACCACCACAATTGACAAGAAGTTCAGCACAACTCCAGCCTAACACGAAGGACTAAAAGCTACTCCCTCCGTCCCATAATATAAGAGACGGAGGGAGTACCAGATTGAAATCGCAACATCCCAAGAGGCCAACAAAGGCCAAACATACGCGCTAGAACCCAACATTTTACAATTGACGACACAATCCACATCCTAAACCGATTATTACATCAAAAGAAACCAGGAAACTGAAGGAAGCCCAGCAGCAACTAGAAGAACAACAACGCCAGGGTCGCCACAACAAGAATTCTCTTCATTCCAGCCTCGCAACATTGATCTTCCACAGAAAGATAAGGACGATTAATTGTCTTACATAATTAGAAAGATAATTAAAAAGCCACATGCGGCTACGCCTGAAATACACAAGAGCAAAAGAAGAAGGAAGACAAGGATCTGGCTCGCTGATCTCTACTTTCTTGATGCATTGCTGTAGGCTGCGGGAACTAGTCTCCGCGGCAAGCGGTGATGAGCTCTTTCGTGTCCTCACAATGCTGCTTGAGAACATCCACGGTTTCCTCCACCAGCCTTTGGCGCTCATTGCGGAGCATGTCATTCTCGTCCATAAGTTTCTTGACGATGACGCCGGTCCTCTTCAACAAGGCACTAGTCTCCTCCTGCTGGTCTGCACTTCGGACGATCTTCTCCCTCAGCAGGTCGCGCTCGGCCCGGAGCCTCTCATTGCCCTCCCTTAGTTGTCGGATGATGCCGGTAGCCTGTTCAAACGAGGCTTTCACGTCGTCCTGCAACCTCGCCAAGCCGGAGATCTGATCCATCTGGCTATGGACGATCACATGCACGCACCTGTAACAGTCGTCACCTGCCCGCAAGAAATTTTCCCAGGCTGCCGTGGTGCGGCGGGACATCTTTGCTGCATTCGTGGTGCGGTGGGACATCTTTGCTGCTTCCGCAGTGCAGCCAGACTAGTCTACTACATCGACGGTGCGGCGGGACCTCTGTGCTGCTTCAGCAGCGCGGCGTGACCTATGTGCTGCTACTTCCATGCGACGGGACATGTCGGCTACTCTCACAGCGAGGTGGGACATCTCTCGTGCTTCTGCTTCCATGCTCGCCTCTCCTTGGTGGCAATCTCTCGACCCAGAATTCACGCTGGCCATGGCAGACGGAAGGGAAGGATGCTGAATGACTTGTTTGTTTTTGTGGATGAGGAGTTGAGGAGGAATGTGTAGTCATCTTGGCATGCTAGTATTTATAACCGAGTACTAATACGCTCCTAAGTGGGAAACCGTTTAGGTTGTGATCGGTGTGAACAGGTTTGGAATTCAATATACTAGTGTGGCACTAATACGCTCCTAAGTGGTAAACCGTTTAGGTTGTGATCGGTCTGAACATGTTTGCAATTCAATATAGCGTGGAGTAATTTGGAATGTGATGAGACGCAAGCTCAAAATTTATTGACGGTTCTAGTTTCGAAGTGTGGCACTTTTCCCCGATGGAGTACTTCTTTTTCTACTCCCTCCTTTCTGGGTTTATAGGGCTTATCTCAAAATTTTAGTTTTTCCATTTTATAAGGCTCAATTTGGTTGTTCCCCAACACATGTTCAGATTCCAAGGTGCATTAAATCATTGCATGCAAGTATTAAGAGAAAATTGACCAATGCATGTACTTTATGCCTGCATGCATTGGAATTAATGCATTGATAAACATAATTTTTTGAGAAAAACAAGAATATTAATTAGGTGCTTTTGCAAACTACAAAAAATATTCCACCACTCACCATAAACCGGAAAGGAGGGAGTACTGCTGTGTACGTGCAATAATTGGCACCGTCGTATACATATCCTACGGTTAATGGGGCGTTCGACAGGAATAGCCGCGTGGCGAGCTCTAGGCAAGTCCTTTTTCAGACGCATTAAACCTATCTCTCGGGACTTCTCGCACGCACCATCGTGCCACCCACAAAAACTTGTACTCTGAGTTTAGTAGTATGTTATACAGGAAGAGAAGAGGTGCACGCACGCACTCATCCTGTCTCACACACGTCTGTTTTTTTCTGGAAAAGGAGGATGATGACCCCCGTCCTCTGCATCTAGGAGTCACACACGCATCTGTAGCTACGAATTGTAGTGTTCTCAACCATCCGGTTGGCTCTATCATGGATGTACCTATATGCTAAAACATGTCTAGATACATCTATATTTTGATAAATGGAAGGCATGTATTGTGGAATGGAGGGAGTTCTTGTCATCAAAATGGATAAAAAGGGACATATCTAGAACTAAAATGCGTCTACATACATCTCCTTTTAACCATTTTGATGACAAGTAGTACTTCTTACCCAAAGGAACTTTATATCCAACAGACACAAAATATTCGTTCGACTTTTGGAAATTACTGATCTGATGTCGAAGTAATTGCTGCATCGCCACCAAAACCCACCATTTCTTAAGCTAAAGTAGACCAAGGTAATCCCTATATAAGCATATTACTAAGATAAACAGAAGGCATTGTCGAAACATTTAGGACGTGAGCTTGTCAATCTGAATGTGGAGGGACACAAGCTTAGCCCCGGCCAGCAGCTTGGGCGGAACTGTCAAGAAGGTTAGCTCCTGCACGTCGACGTCACCGGGATCCTTGCTGCTTGTCACCTCCATTTCCACCTTCACGGTGTCGGTCACGCCTTTGGGCTCCCCCGGCGGGCCGTTCGCCCACAGCATGGCCAAGTAGTGCGGCAGTGGGGACGCCCCCGCTCTGATGTAGACGACCGACACGGCGATAGGCGCGCCGATGTCGAGCACGCCGCCGACCAAGAAAAACGCGTGGCGGTCCTCCTCCACGAACAACAAGAGCCGTGGCTCCGACAGTGGCACTTGCAGCTGGAGCACCTTGCCGTACTGGATCCTGTGCATGGGCATGGGATGGGCGATGCTGATGTGGTGGTAGAGCGCCGGCGGCGGGCCTTCGTAGCCGCAGACGGGCACGGGGCATTTGTAGGGCACGAGCGGACACACGCTCTAGTGATCGGCGAGCTTGTGGTAAGTGACGTAGAGCCCACAGCCTTCGTGCGGGCACTCCACCGTCACCGACGAAAGGACGGAGTCCACCGCCGTGTTCCGCACGTCGAAGCCACTGCCGCGCTCGCACTTCTGGCACCGCTGCTGGTTCCTGGGGCGCTCGACGCGGCAGTCCGCGTAGGCCAGGTGCCCTCCCTTGCACTGCAGAAATCAATCCAACAGCACATCAATCAAGAAACCTGCACCTTGCTCAATCAGCCGAACGGACGAGGTGTATTCGAACCTCATACACTGGAGGCGTCAAGGGGCGGAGGCACAAGGGGCAGTGGAGCACGGTCAGGTCCATCGAGACCTTAGAGAGCTCCATCGTCGGGTCCCGTTCCTGTTCGGTCTGCATGATCTCGCCCTCCTTGTGCACAACCATCTCTCGACTTGGGCCGGGGTATTACAAAGCTTACCGTCACATATTTTATACTCCCTCCGTTCCTAAATGTACTCCCTCCGTTCGGAATTACGTGTCTCGGAAATGGATGTATCTAGAACTAAAATACGTCTAGATACATCCATTTTCGCGGCAAGTAAGGCTGGCCATAGTGGGAGTAACATAAGTAGTATCATGCACTTGGGACTCGCAAACATGCTTATGTGGCAGGCAATTAAAGAAGAGAGAGATGGTTATAGTAACATAGGTAGATACCGTAACATAATAAATGTGATGCTACTATGTGTCATGCATGGCAATAAATGGGACCATCTATGATACTAATCTATGATACAATCCACTATAGAGGTAGTAACATAGACTACTAATGTATGCATGTTACTAGTCTAAGTTACTCCCCACTATGACCAGCCTAATTCCGAACGGAGAGAGTAAGTCTTTATGGAGATTTCACTAGGTGGACTACATACGGAGCAAAATGAATGAATCCACACTTAAAATGCATCTATATACATCGATATGTAATTCATAATGGAATCCCTACAAAGAATTATAATTTATGAACGGAGGGAGTACTACTTCAAGGTGCATTAAATCAACACATGCAAGTACTATCAAAAGAAGAGTCACGGCATGCATGCATGCGTTGTAATTAATGCATCGGTAAACGCAAATTATTGAAATTTATCGAGTGCAGTGCTTTGATGTGTCGCATCAACTCGTGCATCAACGAGAAGTTTGATTATCATCTCCCTCACGGACTTAACTGCACCTGCCTTTGGTTGTATGACAGGTTGGCCACACACCTGCCGGGCCCACCTGTCATACACGCAAAGACAGGAGCGTCCCTCCCTCGCCCATGAGAATGGTGGCTGGCAAGACTAGGAGAAGCTTTCGCTACACGCTCCCTCCCACACGCGGTGGACATGCAACAGTTCAATCGGTGTCAGATGGCCAGAAGCGTACTGTACTCCTCCTCCAGTGTAGTAGTACACCATCATTGTTCGATTTCCAGAAGAGGCGAAGAGCCAAGTGCAGCCTGGACGCTCATGTGACAGTTTCATGTGTAGAGTAGTCTAGATAGCGTGTACCGTGCATGTAAGCTTAAAATCGTTGGGGTCGGCTCCATGCCATGTGGCCGTCTCGAAGTTTTTTTTAAAATTAAAATAGTCTTCTGTCCCTACCTGTCACCCTGGTGATTGTAGTTTGCACGCTCATCTGGTCAAGACAGGAATATATATTTTAATTTGTTTTTTTCGAAAAGGGGGGACTCCCCGTCCTCTGCATCAGAACAATGCATACGGCCACATATATTTTAATTTGTGGTGGGTAAATGTTAGAGGTTGCAGCAAATATATTGTACACTGCGGATCTTTCAGCCATGTTTAGAGGCAAGCATGTGGGGCCAGTGCTATGATGTGTCGCGTCAACTCATAGAACGAGGAGAAGCTTGATTTTACTACACGCCTTCTCCCTCGCCCATGCGTGCGGTTGCTCGCAAACGAGGACAGGCTTTTGCTTAGTAGTAGTACTTCTACAACGAGCTATCCATCCCGCTCACGGTGGACGGACATGCAGTAGTGGATTCGACACTATAGAAGCAATAGTAGTAACATCATTGTTCATCTTCTCTAAGAGGAGAAGAGCCAAGCGCAAACCGAATGTTGCAGTTGCGAACATTGGAGCACGCATATAGCCAGGCTCTTGCATGAGACAAAATTGCTATGTGAGCCCACTATTGTACTAGTACGTACAACTACTTGCTAGTATAGCCCTGTAAACCAGAAAGGAGTATTTGCCCTTCTAGAGATTTCAACAAGTGACTAGACTACACCGAGACGGAGTACATATGGAGCAAAATGAGTGAATCTGCACCGTAAATAAATATGTACTAGTTCTATCGTTTTCCTCTCCGAGGTGCACAATATTGAGTATACTAACTATTGTCTTTTTGACATGCATTTACGTCGTTTTTTTGACACAGTACAGACACAAGCGCTCATATACACGCGCATACACTCATCCCTATGAACGCACACACGCACGGCACTATCATCTTGAAATTTACGAAGTCACCATAGGCACCTCGTCGTCGGCAGGTCCATAGGTGCTTGAATGCCAAGGAGGAAGAGGGTAGCGGTTCCCGAGACATTGAACGATCAATGATGCATCCTCAATTACATGCAGAGGGAATTAATTGGAGAAGCAGACTAGAGCCAGCATGATGTGAATGCAACAGAGGTTGGACTATCATATAATAAAGGCGCCCCACCACTCCAATCCATCTACTCCCAAGTCTCTGCGCAACACTACTAACTCCAATCCAAGACCAAGTGACCAGAAGCCACAAGCACCTATGGAGGCGATGGACGCGAACGGCAGTCGGCTGTGCCAAATCATCCAAGGCGCCGGCCTGCCGCCCCGCACCGCGCAGCGTTTCCAGACGGTGCTGGCGACCGCAGGCATCGTAGTCCTCGCCGACGCTGGCTTCGCCTCTCGCATGGACGACATGATGGTCAACTCCATCCGCAAGTTCACAGCCGTCAAGAAGCGCACAGACGACCTTGTCGTACTGCTCCAGCCCGCGCACCCAGGCTCCTCATTGCCTGCCACCCTCATCGGCCTACATGGTGACGAACTATTTCAAGCCCTGGTGGCCCTGCAGGTGCCAGAGGTCGCAATGAAGAATGTGCACCTCGAGGCCGCGCTCGCCGCGCAGCGCCTCGCCATGCAAGAAACCATCGACCTACACATCCACGTCTACGAGGAAATCTTCTACATAGGCCAGTACAAGGCAAGCAAGGACAGAAAGACGTTGGCCTTCTTCCGGCGGCTGGAATCTTTGGACGCCATTGTTCAGAAGCACGTCGACCTGGCCATGAAAGCCGCTGCTACTTAGGCGCCGTTCGGTGGGCCGGCGCCCTGAGTCGAGGAGGTGGACGTCGTTGATGGATGCATCTCTTCTTCTTGCCTCCTGTAACCAGCACTGCATCGCCTCGTGGCCTTAATGTTTTATTAGTATAGTACTCCCTCCGTTCCCAAATATAAGTCTTTCTAAAGATTCCAACAAGTGACTACTACATACGGAGCAAAATGAGTGAATCTACACTCTAAACTATGTCTTCATACATCTGTATGTTGTATTCCATTTGAACTACTAGTATCTAAAAAGGCTGATATTTATGAATGGAGGGAGTATATGGCATTTTTTATTCCAGTCGTAATGTTTTCACTGTGAGGTGGGGCCGCAGTTGAGCAAACCCACCCCACCCACCGGGCGTCGACCGAGTTTAGAGTTAGAAGAGAGAAACGAGTGAGCAGAGCTAGCTGTAGCATGGACGCTGTTGTCAGATGGGACTCATGTTTATAGAATAGGAGTACTGAGCACTCGTGCCTCTTTTTTTTGTGGAAAAAATTAGTCGGATGTCTAGTACCACTAGTTGGGTGCATGCGACCTATAGCTGTCATCACTTTAGGTTTCCTTTTCGAACCGCAGCTACGCTTCACAGTACATATTTTTTCACGCATTTATCCTCCTATATGTACTCCTAGGCTATTTCCACATGCTCCCATTTGCCGACATTTGGGACATAGAGCATCTGGGTCGTAGTGCATGCACGACTCGGAGCATATGCCGGGGTACTTTACATTTCAGACCTCACGAATTACATGCAAACCCCCCGCAGAAGAATAAATAAATCAATGAATTACTACATGAAACCGGATTATTTTCATGGAAACCGGAGCACGTTCAATAAATTTTGGACATAACACGTTTATAAAAAATGACCGGACCTAAACCAGTCTAAGGGCCTCTTTGATTTTTCCCGAAAAAAGGGCCTCTTTGATTCGCAGGATACTGAAAACACAGGAATGGGGAAAGTATGATGGCGATGAACCGAGACGAGGAGAACTCTAACTCAGTTAGAGGTTAGAGTTAGATTCTAACCCTGAACTAACTCTAAACCAAAGAGGTGTATGAATGGCAGGGTTAGATTGACAATAAATGCTCTATCTCAATCATTTGACTACTTTGGACCCTATTTTTAGTCAGACTAAAATAAGTCCCTTGGATCCAAGCACCCTCTTGCTGTGGCCGGCTCTTCTGTGGCCTCCTCCTGCTCACAATTGACATAAACGAACCATCTATACAAATCAAGCATGCAAAACATGATAATTTTTACTTTGTCCATACAAATGAGATATCCCACTTAAACATACAAGTCGTCAATCAAGCTTCACAAAATAAAAAAACCCTTCATGAAACAAAGAATGAGCTAACTTATCACGGAAGTCGTTCACGATAGGGAGGGAGCCCGGAGCCCCTCACGCACCGAGGGAGGAGCTCGCCATCGTTGCTCTGGAGGAAGGCTCTGTAGACCCCAAGCCCCGGGAACCCCTCCGACGGCAGCCCTTGCGAGTTGAGGTCGACACCGGCATGGGTAGCAAGGTGTCGGGGGAAACTGATCCACGAACACCTATGGGGCCGGCGGACCGGGCCCCTTTCGGTTCGGCGGGGGGCAGAGATCGCACGAAGAGCAGATCGAGGCAAAGCACACGAGCAGTTTACCCAGCTTCGGAGCTCTCCGGAGAGATAACACTCCTACTGCTGCTTGTCTGGTTGTATTATCTTGTGTTCTTGCTCCTGAGAGAGAGAGAGCGTAGTGTCTTTCTGGGTTACGAATGAGTCGAACTGAACCTCCTAACCTCCTCTACGTTGCGCATGGGCCTCCTTTTATACGCTAAAGGGGTCACCGACAAGTGGCAACGCAGAGAAGGGTACAAATGTAAAAAGTGAGGTGGTTGGTACAGTTACTTTTACAGTGCACCCTACCTAACCCTGACGGTAGGGGACAAGGGCTTTAAATGCCCGTCTGAGTCACCCAAACAGTGCAGAAAAGGACCGTTAGGGGCGCCACCGTTCGCCACGATGGCGATCTTGTCAACTTCGCATGCCAATGTGCACCGGTGGTTGCACAGCCTCCCGCCACGCGCGCCTGGAGAGGCCCCCAGAGCGACACGTTGGCGGATGTGCTGGAGCGTGGGCACAGAGTGGCCGCCTGCTGCGACAAGCGCCTTGCCGCTGCTGCTATCTTGTCGGGTCCAGAAGCTTGTCGCTCACCGGGCCTCGAGGTACCTTGGTTGGTCTTCCCGGCAAGCTCCTCTTGCCGGGGCCTTGTTGCCTTGCCGGAGCACGTGGCGCGTCACGGTAAGTTCCTTGAAGTGCCTCGGTTGGCCTTCCCGGCAAGCTCCTCTTGCCGGGGCCTTGTCTCCTGAGCTTAAATACTTTGTTCTTGAATCGCCCCAAGGGAACCATGGAGGATCTTGGCGTTCGCCCGGCAAGCCTTGCCGTGGGGTGCTGCAACTACCCGTGCACAAGTTCGGGGTACTAGGGTACCCCTATTCTAGTACACCGACAGGAGCCCCCGGGCTTGGGCCAGACACGGTGCCGAGCGCTGTTGGGCCAGGCCCAAGACAGGGCACGGGCACACGCGGACTGGGCCACGCCGAATCTCGCTCCGTATCCACCGCGCTCTCCCCTAACGGCACGGGTTGAATGCGGCATCGTGGGAGAGATCGTGGGTGGTTCTTTATTTGGAAGGGCGAAACGTCCGCCCCGTCCCTCTTTATAAGCAGAGGAAACAGGGGCAGTTCGTTCCCCCTCGCTGGTTGCTACTACTCCATCTTCACGAACCTCCGCCGCTCCCCCCCCCTTCTTCTCGAAGCCGAGAGAGTAGCGCTCCGCCCCCATTGCCACCAGCATCACCAACGCCGTCGACCTCCTCCACCACCTCCGCCATGGCTCCGAAAGCCGACAAGGGAAAGGGCGTGAAGTCGGCCGAGGCGCAGCGGCTCGCGGCGCTGCGGAAGGAGCGGGTGATCTTCTCCCCCCAGCTCGGCGTGAAGGAGATGAGGGAGTACTTCTACCCCTTTTGGGCGACGGAGACGCGGGCGCAATGTTGCCACGGGAGCGCCCCACGCAGCAGCGGCAACTAGAGCGGGATCTTCCCGGGCCACCGCCACCGCCCCCACCAAGCGGGCAAGGGATCCTACTCCTCCGCCTCGCCGCACCGGAGGAGGGCCGGACTTCGATCTTTCCGCGCTCAGCTCCGACGAGGAGGAAGAAGAGTAAGTTTCTTTGGTGCTCTTGTAGTTCTTCAATCTTGCTGTTTATATCTTGTATTTGACTTGCTTCAATCTGGACTCCTTTCTTTTCAGGATGCTGGCCCAGAGAGCGGCGAAGAGGGCCAAGGCCGCGGTGATTGTCATCGAGGATGACCCCACCGTGTCAGCAGGAGGTGGGTCCGAGACCACCTTGACGGACCCGGCAATCACTCCTCAAAGCAGCCCCCAGCGCAGCCCCCAGCGTAAGTTCATAGTTAGATTTCTGCTGTCAGGCGCGCATGAGTGCTTTTTTTCCTTTGTTGATATCTTGCTTGTTGACTTGTGTAGGAGCAGAGCAGCCACATCAGGAGCGCCCGAAAGCTGGTCCCGAAGTGCCATCTGCTTCGACTACGCCGCCAAGGGAGGGGTTCCCGGTAAGGGAGCGCTCTCCGGCAAGGGAGAACTCTCCGGCAAGGGGAAGCACCGTTGATCCTGCGGCGGCCGAGACCGCGACTGCAGATCTTGGCATAGGTAATTCACTTGTCCAAAAACTTTCCCTTGGGTTCTTCTTCTTCTGATTTTCTTCTCTTGGATTTTTGATTGATTTTCCTCCCTTCTTCGTTCTTCAGACCCATCTGCGGCTGAGCCAATGGAGACAGAGGGCGCCGGCGAGGAAGGGGCTGGTGCTGATGAGACCGCCGGCGAGGAGGCCGCCAAGGCTGCCGCCGCAGAGGGCGGCGAGGGGTCGGGCAATCGCACTGACGACCCTGAGGCCGCAGGAGCGCCAGGCGCTGCACCGACCGCCGATCCCGCTGCCGCTGCTGCGGAGCCGGGCTCCGAGGAGCCCCAGCCCGGCGCCTACTTGAAGGTCGGCGACGATATCTTCATCAAGCTACCCTGGGCGTCGAGCTCCAGGGTGCCGGTCGAGGGGGAAACTTTCGATGGGGAGGTACTCGCCTCTGCTGGACTGTCGTTGGTCGACGCGCCCAGCAGCAGCAGTGGCGAGCCTGAGGAGGAGCAGCTGCTGCAGAAGCTGCTGTCACTCTACCGCGCCCGGCAAGCCAAGCTGGCTTCCCGGGAAGCGCTTGTCGCGAAGGCGGGAGTTGACATGGAGAAGCGCGCGGAGGAGCTCCGGGGCCACAATCAAGAGGCTCTCCGGTCCCTGGCACAGGAGCGGGAGCGACTCGACGAGGAGCGCATGGCCTTCCTTCTCGAGAAGGCCGAAGCTGAGGAGGAACAAAGGCTGGCCGCCGAGAAGCAGTCCGAGCGAGAAGGTGAACTGGTGCAGCGGAAGGCCAACCTCGACAGCTACAAGGAGGAGCTCGCCGAGCGCGAGCAAACACTTGGCAGGGCGCTCAAGGAGGCAAAGGACGCTGCCGCGATTGTAGAGGCCGCCAAGAAAGAGCTGGAGGAGAAGGTGGCGCAGCTGGAGGCCAACATTGGGAAGAGCGGCGAGGAGCTTGCCGCGCTCAAGCGTGAGCGCGAGAAGGATGCTGCCGCCCACGGTGAGCTGCAAGGTCTTCTCGCTGAGAGGGGCAAGGAGCTCAGCGCCGCCAAGGATTCCAATGCAGACCTGGAGCTGAAGCTGGCCACGCTGACGCAGACGCTGGAGGCCGCCAAGGAGCGGGAGAAGACCTTGTCGGAGAAGGTCAAGGCTGACATGGCGCTGCTGGAGAGCATCACAGTTACCCAGAACTCGTTCAGAGACACTGTGGAGCACTGGACCGAGGGTCTGGTGAATATTGCCGCAGTCATCAATGAGGAGCTGGCGCAGCTGGGGATGGAGGACTTTGGGTATCCCTCCGACGAGAATCTCCAACCCAGCGCCAAGCTCAGCCTGTTCTTCAAGGGCGTGGCGACAGCACTCCAGCGGCTCCGGGAAAGGATCCCAAAGCAGCTGGCCGATGAGTCGCGCAAAATCTGCGCCGGGGTTCTCCAGAAGGTGCTGATGAAGGTGGCCTTCCGCAATCCAGGCCTCAGCTTCACCAACGTCCTCAAGTCCTTGCCGCCAGACGCCGATCGGGACGCACTCAAGGCCCTTGTCGCACCCATTGTGGACAAGGTGAGCGAGATCAAGAGGGTCGAGGGCGGACGCGTAGACTAGGCCGCCCATTTCTTCTTTTCCCTTGTCGCTGCTAATCATGTTACGAAAACATTCTGTTAGAGTTGCAACAAGTTATCTTGTAATATAACTTTATTTCTGTTATCAATTGCTATGTTATTTCCTCTACTAGATTCCTTCCTTTGTATGTTTTTACCCTACGCTTCTAGGGAACTTGTCGGCGCAGGCACCCGAGCCGCGAGCGCTGAGTGCGGAACTTCAGTAGCCTGCTGGCGGCGCTGCTTCCGACAAGAAACCTTGTCGCGACTAGATGCAGCACACTTAAGTTGTTGAGCGGACTCGAAACAAAGTAAGGGCGCAACTAGCCACGAGTTGGTTCATCCGCGCACAGGTTTTCCATACAAAGCAGGGTCGTTCGAGGAAGATAACACAAAAAATTTAAAAACTGATTGCTCAAACTTTGGCAACTTAGCTTTTCTGTCGTTTGCTTCCCGGCAAGGCAAAACTTTGCTTGAACGACGCCTGGTCCATACCACAATCTTCTCCTTCCCCCCGGCAAACTTGTGTGCGAGGGAACCTTCTTTTCCTTTGTTGAAAAAGAAGAAAGAAGAGAAAATAATGATATGGAGCCCTTCGGCTCGTTATTGCTTACCGGATGTAGGTGCTGCACAAAGTGTCAGATAACGCATGCAAGAAAGAAACTAATGCATGAAATGGACAAGTTGTGCGGAGCACATGGGGTTCTATTTATGCACAGGATCTGCGCCCGGCTTTGTACAAAGGATTACATGCAACAGCGGCAAGACTTGTACGAAAGGTGGTTGCCGGAACGGGGTTCCGGCAACCGCGCCCTACGGGAAAAACTTACGAAGATGTTCTATGTTCCAGGAGTTGCTCACCGGAATGCCATCTTCGGTCTCAAGGCGGACAGCGCCGGGCCTTGTGACTCGTCTCACCCGATAAGGGCCTTCCCACTTTGGCGTCAACTTGTTGGAATTCTTGGCGGACTGAACGCGCCAAAGAACAAGGTCGCCTTCCTCGAAGCTTCTGGCCTTAACTTTGTGGCTATGGTAGCGGCGCAAAGCTTGCTGGTATCGAGCAGCTCGTACAGTAGCCTGAAGACGATCTTCCTCAAGGAGCAGCGCGTCGTCTTGTCGTAGCTGTTCTTGCTCAAGCTCATCATAAGCGAGCACTCGAGGCGATCCGTATACGAGTTCCGTTGGGAGAACTGCCTCTGCTCCATATACTAGAGCGAAAGGTGTCTGGCCAGTGGCTCGATTTGTCGTCGTTCTGATCGACCAAAGAACCACCGGCAGCTCCTCGATCCAGTTTCTTCCGCACTTGCGCAGCCTGTCGAAAGTTCTGGTCTTGAGCCCGCGCAGCACTTCAGCGTTTGCCCTCTCTGCTTGACCGTTGCTTCTCGGATGAGCAACAGAAGTGAAGCAGACCTTGGCGCCAAGATCTTGGACGTACTGCATGAAGGTGCGGCTCGTGAATTGCGTGCCGTTGTCGGTGATGATCCTGTTAGGGATCCCGAAACGGCAAACAATTGACCTGAAGAACTTGACTGCTGACTGTGCTGTCACCTTCCTCACTTGCTGCACTTCCGGCCACTTTGTGAACTTGTCGATTGCGACGTACAAGTACTCAAAGCCCCCGATAGCTCGGGGGAAAGGGTCGAGGATATCGAGCCCCCAGACCGAAAATGGCCAGGATAAAGGGATCGTCTGGAGAGCTTGAGCTGGCTGGTGTATCTGTTTGGAGTGGAACTGGCACGCTTCACACTTGGTTACTTGTGCAGTTGCATCCTGGAGGGCTGTCGGCCAAAAGAAACCTTGCCAGAAAGCTTTGCCGGCAAGTGCCCTTGCGCCAATGTGGTGGCCACATATGTCTCCATGTATCTCTGCCAACAGCTTTTGTCCATCTTCCCGGCAAATACACTTCAATTTCACACCGTTGAGTCTTCTTCTTTACAGTATGCTATCGACAAACTGGTACATACTTGACTGCCGGGCTACTTTTTCCGCTTCTTCTTGCTCTTCGGGAAGTTCTCCTGTCTGAAGGAAATGGACAATCTGCTGTGCCCATGCTGGAGCTTGTGGCTCGACAACAAGGACTAAAGGCACATCTGCTGCTGCAGGAACATCTGCTTCCACGGCAAGGACTTGCGGCCCTGCCGGAGCTTGATGTTCCCCGGTAAGCTTGCCGGAGCAAAACTTGTCAGGAGCGTCTGCTTCAACGGAACAAACCGTAAGGCTTGCCGGAGCAGACTGCCCCTCAGCAACCTTGGTGTTGATCTTGGGGACTTTCTTGGCGGCGGCTTCGGGGAGCTCTGCCGGAAAAGTAGTCACCAGAAATCAACTTCCTCTTCTTGCTTTGTCCAGTTGATGGTGTTACGGATGGTTGAGTCAACTTGAGCACAAAGATCCCTGGTTCCATAGGTAACTTTAGTGCGGCGCACTTTGACAGTCCATCAGTAATGTCATTCTGAGCTCTTGGGATATGCTCCATTTGTAGGCCGTCAAAGTGCTCTTCTAGCTTCCTCACTTCATCAACATATGCTTCCATCAATGGACTCTGGTAGTTCTTGTTCACTTGGCGGACGACAAGCTGTGAGTCACCCCTGACAATGAGCTTCTTGATCCCAAGGTCTGCTGCGATTCTGAGACCGGCAAGCAATCCTTCATACTCTGCAGTATTGTTGGTTGCTTGCTCCTTGGGAAAGTGCATCTGGACTACGTACTTGAGGTGCTCTCCGGTGGGCGCGACAAGCAGCACGCCCGCACCGGCGCCTTGTAGCGAGAAAGCACCATCAAAGTACATCAGCCACTCTCTGCTTGCCTCTTTGACGGGGATGCTCGTCTCTGGAATTTCTTCATCTGGGGTTGGCGTCCATTCTGCTATGAACTCTGCCAATGCTCTGCTTTGGATTGTTGAAGTTCTCTCAAACTTGAGGCCAAAGCTTGATAGTTCCAGCGCCCACTCGACAATCCTGCCTGTCGCTTCTGGATTCTGCAGTATCCTTTTCAGCGGAAAGCGAGTGACGACTGTGATCTCATGTGCTTGGAAGTAATGGCGCAGCTTTCTCGAGGCCATGAGAAGGCCGAAAAGCAACTTCTGCACACCAGAGTACCTTGATCTAGCCCCCTGTAGAAGGGAACTGACAAAGGAAACTGGACGCTGCACGATTCTCTTCTGCACCTTGTCATGCTCCTGCGCAGATCCATCTCTGTCGGGACCAGAGCTTATCGGCGAAGCCCCCTGCTTGTCGCTGGATGCGTCTGCCGTGGTTGCTGGCTCATCATCTGCCTTCCTCTCCGCCACTAACGCAACACTAACCACTTGATTGGTTGCCGTTATATACAGCAGCAACTTCTCTTGCGGCTTAGGTGCGACAAGTGTTGGAGTGGAGGACAGGTATCTCTTCAAGTCCTGCAGCGTAGCCTCCGCCTCCGGAGTCCATTTCATTGGACCTGCCTTTTTCAAAATTTTGAAAAATGGCAGGGCGCGCTCAGCAGATCTAGAGATAAACCTGCTGAGAGCAGCCACGCAACCGGCAAGCCTTCGTACATACTTGATGCGCTTTGGTGCTTCGATCTGCTCAATGGCCTTGATCTTGTCGGGATTGGCTTCAATTCCCCGCTGAGACACGAAGAACCCGAGAAGCTTGCCGGAAGGGACTCCAAACACGCACTTCTCGGGGTTAAGCTTGAGGTTGATCTTGCGCAGATTTGCAAATGTCTCGTCTAAATCTTGAATCAGGGTCGCCCTGTTCTTGCTTTTGACCACTATGTCATCCATGTAGGCTTCCACATTTCTGTGCATCTGCGGCTCAAAAGCTTGGTGGACTACCCTTGCGAATGTTGAACCAGCATTCTTCAAACCGAAAGGCATCCGTACGAAGCAGTACGTGCCACAAGGGGTGATAAATGCGGTTTTCTCTTCATCCTCTTCTGCCATGAAGATCTGATGGTATCCCGAGTATGCATCAAGAAATGAAAGCAAATCACATCCGGCTGTGGAGTCAACAATCTAGTCAATGCGCGGCAAGGGAAATGGGTCTTTGGGACAAGCTTTATTAACATCAGTGAAGTCAATACAAAGCCTCCATTTCCCGTTAGCCTTGCATACGACAACAAGATTGGCCAACCACGTGGGATGGAGCACTCCTCTGACAAGGCCTGCTGCTTCCAACTTCTTGATTTCTTCTGTGATGAATTCTTGGCGCTCCACTGCCTGTTTCCTGACTTTCTACTTGACAGGCCGCGCATGAGGACATACGGCAAGGTGGTGCTCAATTACTTTCCTGGGAACACCGGGGATATCAGACGGTTGCCACGCAAACACGTCGACATTCGCCCGCAGGAAAGCAACGAGCGCGCTTTCCTATTTGGGGTCAAGGGTGGCGCTGATGGTGAAGGTACCACCAGCGCCATCCTCCTTGGCGGACACCTTCTTGGTCTCAGGTGGAGCTGTCATTGCCTTCTTACACTTGCCGGTGGAGCTCGATGGTGCGTCCTCGATGGTAGCGCAGCACTCCGAAGAGGTGCGCTTGCTGGAGTGGGCATCAGAGCTCTTGCCGGACTTGGTCTTCTTCTTCCCCCCGGGAGCTTCAGCGGCAAGTGTCTTGCATTTTGCTGCGGCTGCTGCTTCCCGGTAGATCTTGTCGGCACAGATAAGAGCATCCTTCTTGTCGCCAGGGACAGAGATGACACTTATCGGGCCTGGCATTTTCAGTACGTTGTACGCATAGTGAGAGGCTGCCATGAACTTGGCGAGTGCCGGACGGCCAAGGATTCCATTGTAAGGTAATGGAAAGTCAGCAACGTCAAACGTGACCCTCTCAGTCCTGAAGTTCAGCTCGCTGCCAAATGTTACCGGCAACGTGATCTTTCCCTTCGGCTTGCTCCTTGAAATGTACCGGTCTCTTCGAGCTCGCTGTCAGGGATCTGGAGTTTCTGGAGCACCGCGGAGGAGATTAGGTTGAAGCCGGCCCCGCCGTCAACTAGCATCTTAGTGACCTTGAGGTTGCGGATTGTTGGTGAAACTAACATCGGCAAGCACCCGACCGCAGTTATGCGATCAGGGTGGTCCTCAATATCAAAGATGATAGGCGTGCTGGACCATTTCAGAGGCTTGCGTGACTCGACGGGTGGTTCTGCTGCATTAACTTCCCGCACCCACTGCTTGAGCTGACGGTGCGAGGTATGCAGAGAAGCACCATCGTCAACGCACAGGACCTCTGTGGCTTTCTGGAACTCCTGGTCATCAGTCTCCTCATCATCCATGTCTTCATCGTCGTCGTCATCTTCATCCTTGTCACGGCCGCGGGGAGGTTTGTCTCCTTGCCGCTGCTTGGCCTTGCCGCGGCGTCCTCCTCGGCCGGGATGTTTCTTGCCGGATCCCCCAGCACCTTCCTGGGCCTTCTCCTTGTTGCGCCGCTCGTATTCAGCTTTCTGTTGCTCAACAAGCTGCTCGACTTTCTTACAGTTCTAGAGATCATGGCCCTTGGTGTGGTGGATCTTGCAATACTGCTTGTTGGTGCCGTCCTGCTTGTCGGGGACCGCCACCTCCGCGGCAACCTCCTTGCCGGAGTCACCAGCTTTGGCTTCCTTGGCGCCACCACCGTTGCCGGACTGCTCAACAACTAGCACCTCTTTGCCTTTCCTCCTTCTGTTGTTCTGCCGCCGGTTTTTCCTTGCCAGGGAAGCATCTTCACTGTCAGATCCTCCCGCTCCTACATTCTCTCCGGGGAGTCTCCTCCCTTCCTCAGCACGTGCACACTTGTCGGCCAGTGCATATAACTCACTGACGTCCCTGATCTTGCACATCGCCATTTCCTCCCGCATCCTGCGGTTTCGCACGTTCTGATGGAACGCGCTGATCACCGCGGCAGGGTGGACGTCTGGGATGTTGTGCTGCACACTGCTGAATCTCTGAATGTACTTGCGCAGGGGCTCTCCTTCCTTCTAGGTGAGCAGATGAAGATCACTCTCCTGACCATGAGGCTTGTGTCCGCCTGTGAAGGCGCTGACAAACTGATGGCACAGATCAGCCCAAGAGGATATGGAGTTGTCCGGCAAGTGCATGAGCCAGGACCTGACGTTGGGCTAGAGCACCAGCGGGAAGTAGTTGGCAAGGATCTTGTCATCCCGTCCCCCGGCAGCCTGCACCGCAATGGTGTAGGTGCTGAGGAACTCCGACGGATGCGTCTTGCCGTTGTACTTCTCCGGTACGTCTGGCTTGAAGTTCTTCGTGCTGGGCCACTGGACTTGCCGCAGCTCACGGGTGAATGCAGGGCAACCTACCGCGTACGGCAGATCGCCTGGTTCCCCTGGCGCATGCATGTCAACAGAGGGCCCAACGCGCTTGTCGGATTGACGTCGCGCTTCTCTTCGGTGCTCGATGCGAGTTCGAGCGTCTTCTTGTTGTCGATCATGAAGAACTTGGCGCTGATCGCGACGAGCTCGTGGATCCGAAGATGCGGTGGAGTCGCTGTCGAGGTGGATCCGGCAAGTCGGCGATCTTGGCCTTCGGGGCGGTGATTGCATGGTAGTTGCACCTCCACCCTTTTCGTCGCTGCCGGTTCGCGCCCGGCAACCCTGCCGCGGCGGCGACGCGCTCGGCCGCCCTGGAGTGTCGCCACTGGCGCAGCCGATGAGACTCTGAATGGTGGCCCTCCATTCGTCGATCTTGTCCGACGTCGGAGGGTAATCTAGGAGAAGTTGAGCTCGCGCCAAAGCTTCCACTGGAGTGGTGGGTGGCAGTGGCGGACGGCGCGAGGAGCGGGACATGCTCGGACTTCTAACTATGTTAGAAGGAGCAGTATCCCGTCCAGGCGACCGTGCCCCGCTCGTGCTAGCACGCTGGCGTGCATGCTGGTCTTGAGCGCCCCGAGATCCACCAGCTTGGTCTTGGCCTATCATGCGTATGTCACTGCAAATGCCATGACGCTGTTGGTCTTGCGCCTCCTGAGAGTGGCATGGAACATGTACAGTCGCCGTGGTTTGTGCAGCCTTGTTCTGGGGCCTGGCAGCATCATGAGCTTCCTCGTCGACGTCCATTCTTCCGCCGGCGTCCATTCCACCACCCGTTTGCTCCAACGGTGGCGGAAGTGACATGGACGGAGCGGCTGCCGCCGAAGCCTTCTTCTTCGGTGGCATGTTGATGAAGGGAATGAAGATCTAGCTCGTGTGAACGCCGGATCAGGTTCACACAATCTCGACGCCCCCTACCTGGCGCGCCAAAGATGTCGGGGGAAACTGATCCACGAACACCTATGGGGCCGGCGGACCGGGCCCCTTTCGGTTCGGCGGGGGGCGGAGATCGCACGAAGAGCAGATCGACGCGAAGCACACGAGCAGTTTACCCAGCTTCGGAGCTCTCCGGAGAGATTACACTCCTACTACTGCTTGTCTGGTTGTATTATCTTGTGTTCTTGCTCCCGAGAGAGAGAGCGTAGTGTCTTTCTGGGTTACGAATGAGTCGAACCGAACCTCCTAACCTCCTCTATGTTGCGCATGGGCCTCCTTTTATACGCTAAAGGGGTCACCGACAAGTGGCAACGCAGAGAAGGGTACAAATGTAAAAAGTGAGGTGGTTGGTACAGTTAATTGTATAGTGCACCCTACCTAACCCTGACGGCAGGGGACATGGGCATTAAATGCCCGTCTGAGTCGCCAAAACAGTGTAGAAAAGGACCATTAGGGGCGCCACCGTTCGCCACGATGGCGATCTTGTCAACTTCGCATGCCACTGCGCACCGCTAGCTGCACAGCCTCCCGCCACGCGCGCCTGGAGAGGCCCCCAGAGCGACACGTTGGCGGATGTGTTGGAGCGTGGCCACAGAGTGGCCGCCTGCCGCGGCAAGCGCCTTGCCGCTGCTGCTATCTTGTCGGGTCCGGAAGCTTGTCGCTCACCGGGCCTCGAGGTACCTTGGTTGGTCTTCCCGGCAAGCTCCTCTTGCTGGGGCCTTGTTGCCTTGCCAGAGCGCGTGGCGCGTCGCGGTAAGTTCCTTGAGTGCCTCGGTTGGCCTTCCCGGCAAGCTCCTCTTGCCGGGGCCTTGTCTCCTGAGCTTAAATACTTTGTTCTTGAATGGCCCCAAGGGAAGCATGGAGGATCTTGGCGTTCGCCCGGCAAGCCTTGCCGCGGGGTGCTACAACTACCCGTGCACAAGTTTGGGGTACTGGGGTACCCCTATTCTAGTACACCGACACAGGGCCGCTTGCCGCCGACTGGGAACTTTATCTCTGGGCCTGTAGAAATAATGCAAGCCTATAACTAAAATACATAGAAAGGTGAACTGAATCTTTGGGCCTCTAGAAATAATGCAAGCCTGAAACTGAAATACCTAGAAAGGTGAACTGAATCTTTGGGCCTCTAGAAATAATGCAAGCCTGAAACTTAAATACCTAGAAAGGTGAACTGAATCTTTGGGCCTCTAGAAATAATGCAAGCCTAAAACTGAAATACCTAGAAAGGTGAACTGAATCTTTGGGCCTCTAGAAATAATGCAAGCCTGAAACTGAAATACCTAGAAAGGTGAACTGAATCTTTGGGCCTCTAGAAATAATGCAAGCCTGAAACTCAAATACCTAGAAAGGTGAACTGAATCTTTGGGCCTCAAGAAACAATGCAAGCCTGAAATTGAAATACCAAGAAAGGTGAACTGAATCTTTGGGCCTCTACAAATAATACAATCCTAAAATTGAAATACCTAGAAAGGTGACGTGAATCTTTGGGCCTCTAGAAAGATTTATTACCTCCTCAAGCAGCATCAAACAATTCCATGGGTGCACCACAAATCTATAGCAAGTTTGATCAGGATGTACTTTTCCAAATCAGAATTAGCGCTAGAGCAAGCAAGATCAATGATATTGCCGTGAGACAGAGAAGGAATGAACAAACTCACCCCTCTCGCGACCTCCCTGGTAGATGTGCCGCTGCCGCGCACAACAGAGAAAGAAAAACGACTGGTGAAGGGGGAGCGGGGCGACCTTCGAAGGTCGGAGGAAGAGGGCGGCCGGAGTAGGGTGGCGGAGGCCGGAAGGAGAGGGCGGCCGGAGGATAGAGAGGGCGAGCGGTGCTTGGGCGGGCGACCCTATGGGGAACAGAGAGGAGTCGTGCGAGAGGGGGGGAGCGATCTGGTGTGGGCAGGTGAGATTTTTTTAGGGGAGCGGTCTGGTGCGGGCAGGTGAGATTTTTTAAGTTCTCTTTTAGTGGGCCCAAGGATAACTAACACAATTAGAACCTCTCCACCGGGCTAGTTTTTTAGCTGGGTTAGAGCAAACTAGCTCAAACTAACCCCTCTTGTTTCGATAATTTGAGGCTATTTCAACCCAAACTATCTCTAACTCAGGGATCCAAACAAAGAGGAGTGTTACTGTAGATGCTATAGTGTGGACCGTAGCACATTGTTTTTTATGGCCATATCACCACATTGTTTTCTACTGCTGGTTCACTGGGCTACAGTGGTTCGCACGGCTGGTTCACTAGGTTGCCGTGGTTCGCACTCCTCCGACCTGAGTAGTACTCCCTCCGTTCCTAAATATAAGTCTTCGTAGATATTGCACTATGGACCACATATGAATGTATATAGATGCATTTTATGTGTAGATTCACTCATTTTTCTCCGTATGTGGTCCATAGTGAAATCTCTCCAAAGACTTATATTTAGGAATGGAGGGAGTAGTATAGTACTAGTATATACCGCATCATTCTTTGCTCCTTCTTACTACTCCGACATGTGGGAGAGCCAACATGCGGGTCGACGTGTCATGCACCAGATTAGAGCGCAAGGGGGGGATCACCCCGGTCGTAGCGCCAATAATTCATGACTATAGTGAGTGGTCATATCACAAGTCTTTCCAGCAGTAACGCACCGTCAAATCGCATAGCCCCACTCGCTTACCCTCCTCGCCTCTCTGTCAAACCGCCTACCCGAAAACTGTCGTGTGCACTGCCCGGGAAAAGCCCCGGCCTCAACTTTTAACTACGCGAAAATAGTTCGAGCTTGTTCATTCTATATAAATACAGTACTTACTGTATGTTTATTCACCCGTGGGGTTGTCCAATGAATCGAGAGGTGGGGAGCACAAGTGAACAATACTACCGCTGTCCGGGTTTATTGGTCCCTATTGTATTTCGTGCTAAATTTTGACCATAGATTAAACTAAGAAAACATTCACGCATGTCACCAAACATTATATTTTTCAAAACTATGTTCAAATACGAATCCAATGAGATAATTTTTCTTGACATGCATTAACATTTTGTTAGTTAAATCTTTAGTCAAAATTTGGCAGAAACTATAAAAGGGACCTATAAACTAGGACGGAGGTAGTACTGTAGTAGTAAGTAGGAGTCGTAGAGTAGTCACCTTAAATAGAGAGTTTCTTTTCTTTAATGCCACGTACACAAATTGAAACGCTTGTTGTGGAGAGCAAAAAGATAATCACTCCACTATATATGGACGCAGGGGCCTGAGCGCTTGCTTTACTAGGGTTGCTCTCTTCATTCTCTCATCCTCTCCAGATATAAACAAGACAGCGGTAGCGACACTTTCTCTCTGCTCACCGCTGGTCACAGATCCGATCGGATCCCTTCGGCCGATGTGTGTAGAGGACTACACAGCGCCGGCTCGGGAGGTCCTCCGACCCTTCTTCCTCCCTTCCATATTGTCCGCAGATCCAACCTACCGCCGCCGACATCCCGGCGACCCTCAGGTATAAGTTCTTCGAAAGAGGCCTTGCTCTACTGCCCCAGCTCCCGACGTGTCTGCATGTGCATCTTTGTCTACTCCCATCAGCTCTTCCAAATCCACCTAAATTTTTAGTATTATTAGAGGTAAAGCTACTTCATGCATTCGAATCTAGGGCTTTGTTCAAACAACAAAGAAAGGGGGGAAAGTTGTAGCATGAATCTAGGACTTGATTCAAAGACGAAATAATATGGTGAAAGTAGTAGAGACCGGATACCCAACCGGTCTATTGGTTGAAAAGGGAAATAATGGGAAAACACAGTACAAACTGGATAAGGAACAGATAATTATTGGTTGATAAAAGGATAGAAAGTGGTGGCTGGTGGACAAGTCAACAGAGTATGTCCAGGATTAGATTTGCTGCCATCACATAGTAAAAGGTCTCCAGGATTAGATTTGCTGCCCTCACATAGTAAAAGGTCTCAGGTTTAGATTTGCTGCCCTCACATAGTAAAAGGTCTCAGGATTAGATTTGCTGCCCTCACATAGCAAAAGGTCTCAGGATTAGATTTGCTGCCCTCACATAGTAAAAGGTCTCTAGGATTAGATTTGCTGCCCTCACATAGTAAAAGGTCTCCAGGATTAGGTTTGCTGCCCTCACATAGCGTGAACAAGCTCGGCATCACCACTCTATGCCTCGTTGTAGGTACATTGTGCTGATGCATCCACTGTCGCATGTCCTAATACCAACCTTTTGCTGGTGTTTTTTGCGGTTAAACCAACCTTTTGCTGTAAGGGCGCATGTAAAATGAAGCGATCACACTGTTACCTTAGGGACATGTCTAACCAGTGTTATTGTTAATCTAATGCCTCCAGTGATAAGATGCAATGAAACTGTGTTACAAATGGCACTCCTACTATTTTCCCGAGTATGATAAGTAACTTGCTCCTTTACACTGCTGAGTGTCCTAGTGTCCCCACGGTCCCATGCCCTTAAACCAACTCTTTAGCTGCTGTTGATTTACTGTGTCTGGTAAGCAAGCAATGCCACCATTAAAGTAATCCCATATCTGAGGAATCTCATTGTTGATCGTAATGCTTCTGGTAACATGAAGCATTGCTGATGTTTTAAAATTTCTACTATCCTTGCGTGATTGCCATGAACATAATTAAGATGCTTCTTTTCATTTTGTATATGTTTCGTATATTCTTATTGACCAGCAACTGTTTACTTTCTATCATTTTGTGCAGACAGGGATATCCATTTCACCTTGTTGCTATTGTGACCTTTTGGTGAACTGCGCAAAACACTTTTTTTTGGAATGAGTGTCTTGTGCAGTTTAACTAAAATGTCACGTGGGCAACATCCCTAAATTTTGGTGGAACTGCACAAAATGGTTCAACTAAAGCGAAATCATGCTCTCCTGTCTCCTTGTTTGTGCTATGCAAACATGTTGTTCAAACAGGAATACTCTACTACAGATACTGTGACGGTCAAGAGAATTCGCCAAGTTCTTCGATTGTATGACATGGCTAGCCAAGATGGATTTAATCCTGATATTCACTTTATCAAAAGGCTCTAATGGGTTGGTTCTGAATCTTGCAAGCTGGGAATCAGTGAGATGTGTAGGCATCTTTGTCGTACTTATTATTTCAATATTATTTGTTGGTTCTGAATCTTGCAAGCTGGGAATCAATGAGACGTGTAGGCATCTTTGTTGTACTTATTATTTGGATCTTATTTGTTGGTTCTGAACCTTGCAAGCTGGGAATCAATGAGATGTGTAGGCATCTTTGTTGTACTTATTATTTGGATCTTATTTGTTGGTTCCGAATCTTGCAAGCTGGGAAACACGGCATGATGATGCAGAGGACAGCAACCATAACAAACAGTTCAAACTTGGTAGTATTATCTTTGTGAAAGTGCGACAAATGTGCTGATCGTGTGCGTCCTGAGAATAATAATTCTAATTGTTGTGCATGTTGATCTCGTGGCACTGATAGAACGAGCCAATGCATTGCTTGTTTTAAGTATAAAGTTTTATTAAAGCTAATTGAATTTAAGTAAAATGACCACTAACTCCTGTTATTACAGTACCAATACAGACCCGCTCGTGAACCGACGTGTGGCCGGAGTAGGTTTCTTAATGGAGGCGTTTGAATGCGCCGAGGGTGCATCTTCTGCCGGGCGTGCAGCGGACGAGGGAGGGTAGTAACTGTTGTCGCCTATACACACTCAGCTTACTGTTGAATCCAGTTCCCCAAGAGCTGAAAAATGAACTGCTGCCACCGCCTACACACTCGTTCACTCGAAGGGACTCCATTCGCGATCCGAGGGGTGAGCCTGTGGGATATGGACTTCAACAAGGAGTTAGTTCGCCGTTCAGTCCTATGGCTGAACCAAGTTGAATGTGATGTACACCAACGATACGGACTCGGTGAAGCTCTGCCTCGCCTCAGTCCTATGGCTGCACCAGGTTCTGGAGCATTCGCCCGTTTCATCGGCATCGCTGACTGCACCTTCGCTACGGTGGAGAGAAGGAAGAACGTGACGATTCAGCCATCTGGTGCAACAAGCTTGTCAACATCTAGAAGCAATACAAGATCATCAGCAACGGGCAGGAGAAGGACTCCGTGGTTGATCTCGCTGAGACCATCATCGACCCCTGATACGCCAACATGAAAGAAGACGACATGAACACGTGGGCGGTACCTCTGAATCTAGCCTACATAACCTACCCGGCCAAGGACGCTTACACATGCTACGACATGTACAGGCAGATCTTGGACATGAGGGCATGTCTGCTTCCCGTAACCGACGAGTACACGGACAGCCGCAGCGTCATGATCAAGCGTGCGAGGAAGGTCTAGATGTTGTACTTTATCTGTTTATAAGGACCTTTATCATCTGAGTGTTTCATGCATTAGCCTATGTGTCGTAATTATCTGTTTTGTCCAAAATATTTCTTTTAAGAACCCATGAAACTGATTGCTTTTTTTAGTGGCTATTTGCTTATGTATGTAAACTAGTTCACTTGTCCGTAAAAAACTAGTTCACTCGGCTGCCGTGCTTTGAATCTCCTTCCTCCCAACATATTCCTCTCCTCAAGTGGACCCAGCAGGTCTCTGAATTTTCTCCCACTTTCTTTTCCGATGTAAACTGAGTTTTCTCCCAGTACTTTCCCCTAGAATCAACTCAACTGTCCCATGTCTAGCCTAAAAAATAATAATACCCCACGTACTATTAACTCATCAAATTAAAATGATATTTTATTTCGTAAGTTGAAAGTTCTTACAAAATAATAATAATAATTGTTTATATATAACTTGCCAAGTTAACTCCTAGTGATTGCGTACATAAGCTTGCAAAGATTTTACTGACGTGCAATCATGTGTTATGTTTTTATAACATTTCTCTGTCTAGCCCAACATGATATTTTCACCTAGCCCAGCAAGTCCGCGGATTTCGAGAATAATGCAAATGGGATTTAAACGGGCTGCATAGATGCTACATCATTGTTTCACCCAGCCCACCAAATGGACTAAAAAACAAATGAACTGGCTGACATGTGGGCCAGTAGGTCGAAGCCTAAGAAGGCCTTGGATTTACATCCAACGGCTGACATTCTTCTTCAATCTCTCGTCTTCTTCCCCGAGCGCTGCCGGAACCGCCTGCTCCAGCCTTCCACGTCCAGCGGCGTTGTTTTGCGCTCCTCAGCGAAACGCTACCCCGCCGACGGCCAGGCCATCCCTCCAGTCCGCACCTCCTGTTATTCTCTGCCGAGTGTAGGCCCACCCCGCACCCGAACCAGTCAAGTTTCCCACTCCTCTCCGTCTGTGACTCCACTGCCTCGTCTTCCCCATCCCCGGGTCTTTTCCAGTCTGGGGCCTTGACGTCGTCCACCGCCTCGGTGTGCTCAGCGCAGCGTGGTCAACATACGAGAGTCATCGGAAGAGGACTGTACGTGGAGAGCCTGACGGCTGGGACCCATGAGGTCCATGGTCGCACGCAAGGAAAGTTCCTCCTTATTACGCACTGTACATGCACTTTACGTGGGAAGGGCTTCTGTATTTTGCGAAAAAAACATCCCCCCCCCCCGCTGACAGGTCGGACCCACCAGCTATATCTTTGCACGCAAGGAAGTGCCTCCTTATTACGCACCAAAAAATGAATACCCCCTGCTAGCTGGGACCCACCATAGTGGGTGGCTGACTTGTGGGCTTACTAAGTTGACGAGGACGGAGGGCTTTGTCAACTTAGTCAATAAGAATGATTCTAGCTCCAGTGACCATACGATGTCCATCCAATGCCCATAGTGCTTCTTCATCCTTTGGTCTTCTTACTCCAGCCGCCCAAAGTAGCGCCTGTCGTGCCGCGTGCTCCTACCTCTAGTGGCCAGCTGTGATGCCGCGGAGGCCTCACCTCCCCCTACTACTCCAACCGCTAGCCCAGTGTATCCCTCTACTCACCCACACCCCCTGTTATTATGCGGCGACAGCAGCCTCACGCCGCAGTCGAACCAGTGAACCCTCGTACTCCTCTCAGCGTGGGCATCCACTGCTGCGTCTTCCCCGGCTCCGCGTCGTCCCCTTCCTAGGCCTCCCCGTCGTCCATCGCCTTGGTGCTCTCGGTGCGGCGTGGTCAATGTGGTCAACGACCGACTTCCATCGGAAGAGTACTGTACGTGGAGAGGCTGACAGCTAGGTCCAAGGCCACAGCCCGTTTTTTTGTGATTTGCCCAGTAAGTCGCTTTGTCAGGCCTGTTGGGCTACAAATCTTGCAAGACGAGGAGAGCTTCATTCGGCTGGCTAAGAAAATAGCCTATCAGTAATGAGAAATGGGTTGTACATTTTTAAAACACATCAAACCGGCAATTAGTTTCAAATATCTTTTTTTCCTTTGGAGATATTAAATTAGATTAATTTTTATGCGTGGAGTATTTGTTGGATTTTATATTGATATACATTTATTTTTAAAATCAGTTTGAATGTGAGTCGAAATTTTGGGATTAAAAACAGTTCGGACCGCACCGAAATATGCAAAATTTCATATAATTTTTTAACCGTGGGCAAAATAAAGGCTGTAATGCTAACTAAAAGAATATGGGCTCCACAAAAAATCTTGCAAGACGAGGAGAGCTCCATATAATTAGCAAATGCGCTGTAAATTATTAGAAATAATGGCAGATGGGCTATATGTTGTTTTCCATAGATTTGAGGCTTTCCTAAAAACAAGGTTGATGCACAAGCAGTGACTGTTGGATGGCCATCCAACGGCCGTCGTGCTTCTTCAATCTCTCCTCTTCCTGCACCAGCCGCTCAAACAAGCGCCGGCGGGACTGCCTTCTCCCTCCTCCCTGCGGCCGGCTGTGCTGCCGGGCAGGCATCACCGCCCCACCGTACTCCCATCGCTGGCCTAGCCATCCCTGTACTCACCCACACCTGTTGTTATTCTCCAGCGATGGCAGACGAACTAGTAAACCGTCGTTCAGTCGTACTCCCCTCCGCGTGGGAAACAACTGCTGAGGCTTCCCTGCCTCCGTGTCGTTCCCTTCCTAGGCCTCACCGTCATCCACCGCTCTGGTGCTCGATGCGGCCTGGTCAACATGGTCAATGACCGACATGCATCTGAAGTGGACTGTATGTGGAGAGGCCGACAGCTGGGTCCACGGCCGCACACAAGGAATGCCTCCTTATTACGCGCAAAAAAATGATTCCCCCACCTGACATCACGGACCCACCGAAAGGGCCTCGGTATTTCGTGAAAAAAACATTACTGCCGCTGACAGCTCGGACCCACCAGCTATATCTTCGCACGCAAGGAAGTGCCTCCTTATTACGCACAAAAAAATGAATACTCCCCCTGTTAGCTGGGACCCAGTATAGTGGAAGGCTGACTTGTGGGCCTACTAAGTTGACGGGGACGGAGGGCTTTGTCAACTTAGTCAATATGCACGATCCTAGCTCTAGTGACCGTACGATGTCCATCCAACGGCCGTAGTGCTTCTTCAACCTCTGGTCTTCTTGCTCCAGCCGCCCAAACCAGCGCCGGTCGTGCCTCGTGCTCCTGCCTCCCATGGCCGGCTGCGATGCGGCAGAGGCCTCACCGCCCCCTACTACTCCCACCGCTGGCCAGGCCATCCCTCTACGCACCCACACCCCCTGTTATTCTGCAGCGACGGCAACCTCACACCGCAGCGAACCAGTGAACCCTCGTACTCCTCTATGCGTGGGCGTCCACTGTCGCATCTTCCCCGGCTCTATGTTGTCCCCTTCCTAGGCCTCGCCGTCGTCCACTGCCCTGGTGCTCTCGGCGCGGCGTGGTCAATGTGGTCAAGGAATGGCTTCCATCAGATGTGGACTGTACGTGGAGAGGCTGACAGCTGGGTCCACGGCCACAGCAAGGAAGTGCCTCTTATTACACGCAAAATAATTATTCCTCCACCTGACAGCGGGGACCCACCGGACGGGCCACCTTATTTCGCGAAAAAATGTCCCCCTGACTGTTGGGACCCACCAGCTACATCTTCGCAGGCAAGGAGGTGCCTGACAGTCGGGACCCACCTGGTCGAAGCGTACGTAGCGTTGTCATCATCGTCGCGAATGTGTACGTAATTACCGGTCGACGTAGAGGAGCGCACGTGTCGTAGTAGAGGCATGCACGTGTCGTAGTAGAGGCGCACACGTATCATGTACACGTATGTACAGCGGCCAGGGTGCAAGAAAGAAAATATGGCCACGTACGTACATACGGGCGGGGTCTCGAACGCCTACTCGCGCATACGTACATGGCTGGGTCGGGACGGAGAAATAGAGTCGTCGTCGTGTTCATGGGGAGGCAACGGAATGCGTCATGTTCATGGGGACACAACGGACTGCCTCGTGTTCATCGGGAGGCAACGGAATGCTTGGGAGCCAACCGGTTGGACGGAACATGCAATGGAAATGAGGCCTGGCATACCGCACAACAGAGGAAACGACCTTGTGTTCGACCGGCCACGTTCGGAACGGGATCCTGTTGATCGGGAGGGGTGTGGCATACCACAAAACAGAGGAAACGGACCTCCTACGGTCGAAACGGGGGTCCTGTTGATCGGGAGGGGTGTGGCGTACTGCAAAACGGAGGAAACGGACCTCCTACGGTCGAAACGGGGGTCCTATTGATTGAGAGGGGTGTGGCGTACCGCAAAACGGACGAAACAGACTTGTGTTGGAGCGTTACGGTCGAAACGGGGGGGAGGGGTGTGGCGTACCGCAAAACGGGACTCGACGGGATAATGTTCATCTCCACCGTCGACCTCCTCCAGCCTCCACGCGCTACCGTCGACCTCCTCCAGCCTCCACGGGCTCCTGTTCATCCAGCCTCCACCGCGCGCTACTCCACCGGCTACTGTTCAACCACCCCTCCACGGGCACCCCTCCACCGTCTACTGTTCATCCAGCCCTCCACACCACGGGTTCATGTTCATCCAGAGGCAACGCCACCGCTCACTATTCATCCAAACCCCCCGCAACGCTCACTGTTCATCCATCGACCGGCTTCAGTTAGCAGCAGTAGCGAAGGAATCGCTCCATCGGGTTCAGTTAACAGCCATCGATCGATCGCTCGGGTTTAGTGACGCGTAGCCTGCAGTGCAGTCGCTCGGGTTCAGTTAGATCCCAACGCCTCGCTCGGGTTCAGTTAGAGCCAACGCCTCGCACACACGCGCGTACCTGTACGAGAGAAACGTTCATCGCTCGGCCCCCGACCTCCCACCGTAACCGGCAATTCCCCAAAATTTTCCTCCCCCTTGCTTCTACCACGGTTTTTTCTGTCATGGACGGCCCAAATAATGTCATGCAGCTGCGTCTCCAGCCCACCCAGGATGAAAAGCCCATTTTTTTTCATGATTTTTTGTCATAGAAGTAGGAGCCCACCACATCTATGATGATACCGGGTTTTGTCACAATTATCGTCATAGAAGTGTCATATGTATGACAGAAAAAAAAATTCGTTCGGCCCAAAATGTCACGGATGTGTCCTTTTTTTGTTATGCTTATTTGGGTGAGGAAGATGAGCTTCCGTCGAGGACGACTTCATTTCAAGAAGGGGAGGATGTTGAGGACATCAATACCATTGTTACACCCACAGCCCCTACTGCTACATATACTGGACCAATTATTAGAGCTCGCGCACGCCAATTAAATTATCAGGTACTTTCGTTTCTTGGTAATGATTCTAATGTTCATGAGAATATAATGCTGCGTAAATTTGATACATTTGTTTGGCTCACAAATGAAGGGCCTGGCATGATAAGAGGGAAGAACACTGGAGCAAGACCAAGCATGGAGATGATGGCATGCGCAAGGGGAACAAGAACGGAGTTACAAGTGATGATTTCAAGACTTTGAAGCCACCATAATGAGTGCATGAAGCCTTGGACGAAATATACAAGATGTCACTTCATAAATTTCGTCCAGAGGCTATTCTAGGTGCTGCGTCACCTTATTATTGGGTCATGCCCATGTAATTTCGAAATTCATAAGTATAGGTTATTTTTAGAGCCCGTGTGTGTGGGGAAACAAGAGATAGGGTTGGTTTTGGACCCCTCCACCAAGGGCCACAAAATTCCCCCCTCTTCCTGCATATATACAGCCCTTAGGGCACCGTTTAGACTTTGAGTTTTGTTTAGATTAAAGTTCGCCATAGCTGCAACTTCGCGTACTTCGTTTGTGTTCAACGACCAGACAAAGACGTCATAGAACCCCATCTTGAACAATAAAGCTTTTATCTTATATTCGCAATATCCAGATTGCAATCTCAGTTTCTTGCTTGTTCTTCATTTGCTTGCAGGAAATAGACCCTCGTGGTGAGGTTGATCGTGCTCCGGCATGGTCAATAACCTCTCGGAGTTGGTTTAGCGGTTGCTAAGGCACAACGTCCTCCCACGTACGTAGTCGGATCATCAAAGTCTACTCCTCTGAAATGATAATCTCCATCTCATTGAAAGACGGGACACCTTTGCCTCTATCACACAATCCACGCATTCTGCAGTTCGTTGTAATACGACAATGAAGTTTGCTAGGTTCAAGCAAGCAGTGTTGTTGCTTCTCAAACACATTCGCGTAGACTGAATTAGAATCAATACAGAAACTAACACCAACCACACCATTTATTACTTCCATTGCTCAATTAGATGCATAAAACCTATCCATTCATGCCCCAAACTCACACAACTCCTCCCCCTGTTCCTCTTTTTCTTCAAATCATTGATCTAGGGTTTCGCCCATCCCCAACTATTCTCAGAAATTCTTGTGAACCCTTCATGGACTGTTCGTGCGGGTGCTTGGCAAGGATGGTGCCGGTAGCAGACACATGCGTGTAGACAGATGGTCTAGAGCTCACCAATATCGAGTGACGCAGCATGCTCAGGTGCCTGATGATACCCAACAAGGGGTTTCGGGCATCATTTCTTCATCTCCTCACAACCGCGGACCTACAGGAAAGTTGGGTTTGTTTTTCCCCTCACCATTTTTGACACAAAAAAGGCTATAACTCCACATCTGAATGTATATTTCCATAAATTTTCCTAGTAGTATCAACAAATGCAAAAGGATATGTGTTGTTGTTCGGATTTGTCATCTATTAAGACTAGATAGTTCTACTTACTTTTCTTCAGTACCACACCAGGTATAGAACACTAGTTAGATCAGAACCCCAACACACGAACAAAAAGGAGGTTCAATACATCAGTGTTGCAGTTCTCTTATCATGCTAGTGAAGTACACTACAATTGACCTTCCAGTGCAAACATGTTACAGTATAATATATATTCTACTAAAACTAGAGGTCAATGTTGTATATAAGTTTGTTCATACATTGCAATTACTTTTTTACAAAGAAGTCATATATATGTACATATTTAAGTCAACATTTAGTATGGAGTTTACTTATAAATTTTGATGTTTACTTTAAAAATTCTTTTTTCAATGAATGCCAAAATACAGAAACTGACATCCACTAAGGTTTCCTGCTCCGAGTCCAGGGAAGGTTACTTTGGAGATGCAACACAAGATTGGGTATGCATACATGCAAGATGACTACCACATTGACTCTGAAGACAGCATCAACATAATCACTGGTTGTAAAGATTTCATCCCCCAGAATGGCTTTGAGCCTGGAGAAGTGGCCATGGTGTTTTTCTACAAAGAAGAATACTCCCTAAAGTTTACAATATTTGCACTGTAGGTTGTCTAGGATAAAGCAAGCCATCCATGGCATATTCTAATTCTTTGTTTATGTTGTATGCTTTTAAAATTATGTCCATCAAAAGGCTTGAACATTGCCTATTTAAATTATGCAACCCCATCTGCGTCATTTAAAGTATGCAACCCTTTTCAGACAAGTTGCTATTGACAGAAATGCAGTTCTCTAATCCACATAGTACGGTCCTTATATTAAAAATATGCAGTACTCTGAACAATGACAACGCAATGCCAATTGTCGAAAACTTTTTAGTTAATTCAACAGAATTCTTAGGGTATGGAGTGCAGAAGAATTGACATAAATAGCATAAATAGCAGCATTACTATTCTGATAATGTAGTACGAAAGTGCATACTATGCCGTTCTCTACTTAACAAAATGCAGTACACTTCAAACATATGCCAAAACTGCAACAATAAAATCAAAGCAGTACAGGTCCAGACATGTAGGAGAATAACAGAGGTGCCAATTCCACTCGTAGTTCGATAAGTGGCCAAAAAATTGCACAACCACTCATATTTGAACAATTACCCACAAAAAAATACATCAAACCCATGGCCACTTGGATGAACATCATGCGCTATTCTTAATAAATGCACACCAAAAAATGAAGATTACAGGTGCAATAAACTGAATTCAAACCAAAAAGAGAAAGTAATTACAAGATACAAAATGCATCAGCGCTTCCAAAAAAACGAGAAGAACAGACGAGCGGAGGAAGCTCACGTGCCAGACATTCGATTTCGCAGAAATTGAAAACTATCTCATAAAAATTAGACAAATTATAGAGTAAACGGACCGATTAAAACGAACACAATCAAATAATTCCTACTAAAAACAACATTAGATCACGAAAAAGTCGCATCCGACGCGAACTCGAACGAACACAGAAATCTCGTCCGCCAAATTGCTCGATTTGCAAAGATTTTAGTCACTTTTCCTATAAATTGCAAAGAATAATGGTCAAATGAGATGCAGAAACAAATTAAATCATCCCGCAACACCCGATTCCGCACAGAACACATGGGCGGACTGCCAAAAAATGAAGTAGTTCTCCCGTGAAGCATTGCAGTGCTCATCGTAAAAAAGATGCAGTACGCTTCTGTTGAGCGTGCAGTGCGGAAGTGTTATCGGAATAACTATTCTGCTAATATTAGTAGAATAGACCGGCTGTATATAAATATATAAATATATAAATATATAAATAGGGAAAACCCATCCTACCACTCGGTGGTAGTTACCCCACATGTCTCATATACTACCATATGGTACTATATATACTACTTTATCATTTTAAATATGTTCATATATTATATCTAAGATATTCCAAAGCAAGTTACATGAAAAAATTGCATACGAGCCTAGCGAGCAAGCGCTCAGGCTCCAGCTTATATAGTACTCGTATATAGTACTAATATAGTGGAGTGGTTTTCTTTTTCTCTCCATAACAATCATTTTAAATTGTGTATGAAATGAAACTCTTTATTTAACGTACCAGTGAAGAAATAAACGATCAACTAACGATCCACGCGTCTTGGTCGCACTTCCTGTCATTGACCTGTGTTACACTACCCTCCATTAAGAGAACATCCACACAACGCCAAATTATTGGAAAGGTGTGAAAGTGTGTAAAAATAAAGAAATTTGATTTCAATTATTTTGTATGTACAGTTTTCCCTCTCTCGATAGTTACGGTTTGTTGTGTTCGGCCTAAATCAATGTGCCAAACCAGTATGCCAATGTATCTCATAATCCCTCCATTTTTATTTAGTCCGCGTATTAGCTTTGGTCAAACTCAAGCTTTGTAAACTTTGACAAAGTTTCTAAACAAAAATATTAACATAGACAATAACAAATCAATACCATTAGATTCATTATTGAATGTAGTTTCACATCATAGAGATTTATTATGGTCAATATTTATATTGTTTTACATAAACTTGTCTTACAAAGTCTGACTTTAGTCAAATCTAAATAAGAGTAAATACAAACGGAGGGGTACTACCTCCATCCGGGTTTTTGTCCACACCGTATTTTTAATCAATGTCTGACTACATATTTAGTTAAAAGCTAGACACATAAAATTACAGGAGAGCTGAAGACAAAGTTGTGAGAAGGCTTAGAAATCTATACAAAACTTTAGCTCTTAGTACCAACATCAATGCTTCTTCGAGGAAATATTTGGTTCATGTCCAATTGTGTGATAAATTGCACCAACGTAAACAACTGCGTCCAAGATGAACTGATGAAGGATATCGTCTTTGTCGTAACAAGCAAAGAGCGCTGATGGAAGACAGCCCTTTCTCCATTGAACATCCATCAGCTTCACCAGCCAATGCAACCATGACATGCAACCATGAGTATCTATAGGTCATCATGGTGATGCATCATCAATTGTGGCATCAAGTTTGGTTCTGGCACTAATGAAGTTTGACAATCCTCATTGTGGTTTGTTTCTTCTTAGTAATCAACCTCGAGAAAGGAAGAACCACTTGGCAGAGGACAATGAGGCTGAGCAACGATGGCCATCCAATTTTGTGCAATTCCACTAAAATTGAGGAAGACATACCCGGTATGAAGATACGCATCGTTGTTTGCAAAAATATACAAAAATGATATTTAAGTAGTGTCGTTTCTTTGTTTTGGCAGTGGAACAAGATTAATAGTGGCATCTCAATTGTAAATAAGAATTAATGAAACAAAATACAAAAAATAGAAGCATCATTATTATCTTGATGGGAACTAAAGCATGATACCCGAAAAAAAACTAAAGCAGGACAGAAGCATCTATCGATGCCTGTAGATTGACAGCAGCATTACTTAAAAGGGACGTCACTTTAACATTGGCATTGCTTCATTTTACCAGTGATAGTTTAAATTAGCGGCAGAAATAAGAGCATATAGACAATGACCGCACAAGCAGTAGGTACTTTTTGTCGAAAAAAAACATGTATACCTCCACTGATACATAAACGATAAACCAAGATAACTTTTGGAGTGGCCTTTCCTCTATAATCGTAAAAAATAGGTGATGTTGGACCAGCCGACAAACCATATCAACTATACATGGGGAGCTGGGGAGTACTGGTATAGAAGAAAATCCGCATGCAGAGTACAATGAAGCATGAAATCAAAAGAAGTTATACCTCGGGTGGGCGAGATGTGGCATAGGCGGGCGGGCGGGATCTGCCCAGATGATGGTAGCGAACAAGGGCGCAGAGGAATTTAGTCCGTGCCGGCGCCGTCTCAGAAAGGATAGTGCGCATCGGCTTCCTCCATGACCGATGATGACCACATCAATATTGCACCTCCTCACCTCCTGCAGCGGATGTGATCCAGCCGGATCTGTGACCACTGGTGAGGAGAGAGATAGAGTGCACACTGTCATCTTGTTTAGATATGTAGAGGGTGACACAGTGAGATGCGAGAAACCCTATCAAACAAGACGCTATATATACAATGGAGTAAAAAAACCTCCATAGAAGTGGTTTTAAATAGAATTCGTGCATTCTCGAAAAAAATGAAAACTGGCAGACACATCTTTTTTTAATGTACCAAGAAAGAAAAGTCGATCAGTAACATGCCCCTGCTTCTAGGTTGAAGTTTGTATCGCTCACGTGTGGTCCCCGATCCTACATTATTAAATGAAAAAATTAAGGGGTGAAATTATTACGTGCGTAAGCTTCCTCTTCGTGTATAAATGTGCTCCATCGTGTACTCGCGGGTATGTCGGAGGCAGAGTGAGTGCATGTACATTTCTTCTTGTACGTAGTACTCCATTTATCTCACTTCATATTGTTTCCACTCCTATGATATTCCTATCCTATGAACAAAATAAGGCGGTACTAAGTTTGTGTGTGTAGGGAGAACGAGACATCGATGATGTGTACGAGTAGTCGCGAGAGTCGTCAATATGTGTGTGTGTGCGCACACACACATAGACATGCATATCCATGTTTACATAAAATTCTTACTTTCATCTCCATCTCCAATCATATTTGTCCTACTGGCACATTATTTACGTTATTTTTTACATATCAATATTTACGTACGTCCAACATCTCTCATTTGCGGGCGTCCGAATCGCTGCCACGCCCGTTCCTAACCGCACTAGCCAACCCGAACCCTGTTCATCACCCGCGCGCGCTTCTCGCCCGAAATGGTCCGAGCCGCATTCATGCTCGGACAGAGCGAGCACAACCTCTCACTAGCGCCGGCATTGAAGCGGCGGGCCGGCCAAGAGAGCGTCGCCCCCACCACTTCCTTGTGCACAAGACTGCTCCGCGTTCAAACGTCACCACGACCGGCCACAACATGCATGTAAAAGAGTTCTTGGGAGCCCGTGCTACAACTAGCTGTCCTCCCCCTCCTCGTCTATCTCTTCCAGTAGTGCTAGTACTCCATGGTGCGATCCATCGACAAGCAGGCGGGAAAGTTTGCGTATACTCGGGTTGCAATGAGTGGCATGTCGAGCGACCGTGTGGGGTGGAGGAGGGTGAGACATGAATGGGATAGATGTGATTTAAACGTTGGTTTTGCTAGATGGTGTGATCCAATGAAACAAAATGTTGGTTTCCAAAAGAATACGGTATTTCATGAGAGAGGTAGAGTGATGATTTGCTTCTTCCATCCAACTAACTACCGGGTCTATGTGATTTGATGGCTCATTGGTCACTATTACTATGGCGGTAGAGCGTCTGCACTCTTATTTATTTATTCTATGATAAAACTAACTTTCTCCACTCTTACCCCGGATGAGTACGAAACACGGCATCCGAGCGACTACATGGCCCACCTCCCACTATCACCATATTCCTTGGACATCGTGTGACATCTCCTGTCCTTTTCTCTTTGTGTAGTAGTACTACGTAGTAGCCCGCATGCCAAGAAAAAATTACTATACACCGGAGTGCATAGACTACTAGCAAGATGGTCGTGCATTGTGCGGAACATCAAGATGCATTTTTTATAAAACACCTGTTTTGATTGACTCATGCAGGAGTAATCCCATGTGTAAAAACTAATGATATCTCGAGAATTTCATAAAAAATGGTATCTCGTGAATTTCATTGAAAAACTGATATCTCAAGAAAGATGAGAGATAAGGTGAGGAGGAGTGGGGCGCGGTGGTGATTGGTGGTCGGACTTAGCGGAGGCATGGGGAGGGAAGATGCCGGCAGTGGCCACCATGCTAGATTGTTCCAAAGGCTTCCTTTTTAGTTACTCAACAATGAAGTTGTGGGAGATAAGGATGGACGAGAGAGGTGTGGGTATCCTTTTGCAATATTGCCATAGTTGGCTTTCTATCCGTCAGATATAGATTGGGCGGTCTATATTGCAAGATGACAGGCACACCATCGTCACCAACTCAGTTTTTATAAGTGTAGAGATACTCAACAATGAAGTTGCGGGAGATAAGGATGAACAAGAGAGGTGCTGGTACCCTTTTGCAAAATTGCCATAGTTTGCTTTCTATCCGTCAGATATAGATCGGATAGTCTATATTGCCAGATGGCAGGCACAACATCATCACTAACTCAGTTTTTTATAAGAGTAGAGATAGAGATTTTGCCCTGGGATTTGCAATTGAGGAAATGCTGGGTAGTTACACGCATGCAAAGTACTCAATTCTTGCGAGCAATTACTCCTCTCTCCATCTCTCTGGATGTAGACTCACTAGATCAATCTGCATGTAGATCTCTCTTTCCAGTTTTTCATGCATGCAAGCGACTCTCTCTCTCTCTCTCTCTCTCTCTGTGTGTGTGTGTGTGTGTGTGTGTGTGCAAGCATGCCTTAAGCATGGTTGGTAATATAGCCGGTTGATGGCTAACGTGTTGCCATGTCATCTATAGCCAATGTAATAGTCAAATGCATAGTAATGGGCTACAAGAAAGTATTATTGCCTCCGTTACTATTAGTGGCCTTGTATGGATGCAAAATGTATTTTTTGTAGTGGCCAATGTAATATTCAACATTTATAGTAATGGCCTACAAGAAAGTACTACATTTTACCACATGACCCACCATACCCTCTCACATACTACCTTCGTCCAGGTTTATTAGTCCCCTATGTAATTTATGCACGATACTAGTATATGATACTCCCCACTATGAGTAGCCTTATATGCATACAAAAAAGGACCAGAGGGAGTACGCAGCTTTCAGATTTTGTTTCATGTATGTATCCTGACTCCAAGGTTGCACCGGTTACAACATTCCATGAAATACAAAGGAAAACTAACACGCATGTTGATGCATCTCAATGATTCACAAATCATAGCCAATATTTACTTCACAACTAAAGACAAAAGTTGTGAGAGTGTGTATAGAAAAAACTATTGATGGAGTCTCTAGGACATAAACCCTAAACCCTAAACATGATTTAATTTCCTGGCTAGGTAGAACCTGTCGAAGGAAAGAAGCCTGGCACCTTCGAATGATACGATGCTTTTGCGCAGTTCCACTAAAATCGAGTTGAGCATCCCTGTTGGCAAAAATATTGAAGAAGTGTGATTAGAATAATAGTAGTTCAACTAGGTCATGAGACATAAACTCATCACAAATAAAAGCCGGTAGAAGTAGAGAAAGATGCACATGGAGATGGATCTACGTGGGGAGCTGCAGTAGTAGAGCAAGCTGACTCCAAAATGAAGTTGTACCTGGGACGTCGGGGTGTAGCTATAAGGGCACTGGGAGGCGGCATCAGCCCATACCGCGGGGACCCCCGATCGGGACACACCGACAGTGAGTTTTCTCCCTCGCCAATGTCGACCGCATCTACGCAAAACTTCACCGCCTTTCCCGGGGATCAAGTCGGATCTGTGACCAGTGGTGGAGCCACCGTTCTTCTATGCTTGTGATGAGAGCAACCCAAGCAAGCAGGCTTGTAGCTTAGGCTCCTGCTAGTGTATATAGAGTGGAGTGGTTTTCTTTTTCTCTCCATATCAACCTTTTTATATTTCGTACGTGAAATGATGGTTGCTTCATCCGACTAATTTACTGTGTGATTTGACTGCTCCTGAGTGGCCCCTGCACGTCCGACTAGTTTTTGTTCTTGGTTTTTTGTCGAGGGAAGTGCGAATTGATTTGGTACGTAGATTATTACAGGTTAGGCTTATCCTGAAATTTCAACCCGTGCCTTGTTATCCCAAAAATTCAGACATCGATTTGTCTCTTTGTGCTCCAAAACTCGTGCCTTGGTATCCTGAAATTACAAGGCACACGAAAACTCCCTCCAGGTGCCAATCCCCACACGTGAAATCCCCGTTCTAAACCTAAGCCGAAAGGTCCTCTAGTTCAAATCGGTGGGGGTACTTTCGTAACACTGCCTACATTTTGGACAAGCACATCCCTAAGTCATGGTTCCCCCTCCCATTACATCCTTTTCACCATTCGAAAACCCAGGCTGCCATAACCTCTCTACTCCAGCCGTGAGACCCCACCCTCCGTTGTCCGCCACCCCGCCACTACCCATCCGGAGCCTCTTCACCGACGATATCGTCCGCTGCAACAGCTCTACTTGCCTCATCCTCCTCCCTGGATGAGGATCTGTCGTTGATCTCGTCGTCCCGCCGGTTCAGCCGCCCCGTCCTCCACCTCCAAGGAGCTGCTCTGATGATCGACTCGTGTATCACAGCTGCTCCATCCCCAGAGCGCTGCCTTAACCTACTCCACCAGAACCACATCATCCTCACTGACTCCTTGGATGAAGCCGAGGCCTACTCGATGCCACCAAAGAAGATGTACACTCATCACATCGCACCTTCTCCTTAACTCGACCTCCCGGTGCCACCGGTGCGCTAACTCGCTCCCCCATGATGCAGCTACCTCGTAGTTGGTGCCGCCGGCGACATCTCCATGGCGGCTCTCCACCAGTGCAAGGCTCCCTTGACGGGGGCATCCGTACCAGCCGGAGCTGCTACTGCTGCTTTGGCTCACCCTCAATCGCGCTGCTGTAGCTACTGCTCTTGCTCTAGCTCGCTCGCCTACTACTGCTGCTTCGGCTCTCGTTCACGCCACCGCTGCTACCTCGTCTCTAGCTCGCTTGCGCTGCTGCTGCTGCTGCTCCGGCTCTCGCTCACTCGCATTGCTGCTCTACTCTTCCCCTTGCTCATGCTGCTGCACTGCTCTTGCTCTCGCTTGCGCTGTTGATGCTAGTACACGGGCTATTGCAGCTACACGAGTTGCTGCTCTTGCTCTAGCTCGCGTTGCTGCTCCAGGCGTTGCTGCTCTAGTTGTTATCTGCTACTATGTTCCCTGCCGATCACCTTCTGATTTAGATCACTGTTTCTCTATTACTAGTGCTCGAGCGGCCTAAACTACATGCGAAGTACCTCTCTGCTACCAGTGTGTTTAGTTTCGACAGTAACATTCAGATTCCATAGTAAATTTCTGTATTGATAGTTAAGTTTAGAGTTAACAGTTTTTATCTCATCTGTTGTAGTTACATGTTTTTCGATGATGTAAATTTTACATCTACCACTTTTTGGTAATGTATTTTACATCATCTATTGGAGATGCTATTAGAATCCCGCTTGAGATTAACAATGTCTGTCTTGTATTGCTTCAGCATCGACGTCTTATGGCTCACTGGAGCTGTTCCAACGATGGAACCATCCATCACAGCAGAGCAGTACAATGGACGCCGTTTACAGACGCCTCAGATCTTCCTCCGCACCTCCTACAGCCACCTCTACCGCTACTTCTTCATGAAGACCAACCCAATGATGTTGGGGTCGACACGGCTACGCCAAAGTGGTTGTACACTTGTCGCATCACTTATTACTCTACATTCATGTCGATCCATTAGGGCTATTTTGGTTCAAAGGAAAAAGTGAAGAAAAAACATAGCAATAGGAAAATTTTGTATGGTACTCTACTATTCAATTATTCATGCATTTGGTTGAAAGAAATGGAGCAAAACATCCACGTTGACCTACTTTTCAAAATCCTATGCATGAAAACAAGTCTAAGTGCAATAGTGGCAGAATAACATTTTAACTATACACACTTTCATATGGTCTCACTTTAATTTGGCCATGTTTCTTTGCATTCTCTCCTCTTCCAATTCCTGTGAACCAAACACCCAAGTTGACAGAAGTCATGTTTTTATAAATGCTTTGTTTCATACATGCATTCCTATCCTATTCTGGTGTTTTTCCTATCCCTACATTTTTAGAATCCTACAAGCCAAAGGAGACTTTACAAAATTACTTCAGTTACAGATAGGTGTCGAAGAAAACTTTGTGTGGTTTGTTCTGCTCCTGCCGCGATGTCGTCCACCTCACATGAGCTGCTCCATCGACATAAGCATCTACCATACCACACATCACGATTCTTGACCGTCTTTTGCTGCCTCAAATCTCCTTCCCTGCCGCCGGTACCCACTACAACTGCATCACCATCATTGACTCAACAGATGAACCTGAGGAGTACACGGGTCCACAAGAGAGGTCACACTCTTTTGTTTCTCCTTATGTTATGCATTGCTTAATATTACCTGCTACTTTATCGTCCTGTTCACCTCTTAGACTCCAAGTCAGCTCCAAACTAATGTTCAAACTTGAGTTTTAAAATTCTTATGGGGCACATATCGAGGCAGCAATGAATAGTATCTCTGTCTATTATGTGGTTCACCTATGGTATGTCTATGTTGTTCACGTCGGGTGGGAAACAAACAGTAAAGCAATCATCATCTATCTTTTTATTAAATTAAAGCTATCATTAGCCTGCTATCATTTTTCTTGGATCTATCCACTTGTTGTTACCGTCACTCTAAATTTCTGCATGCTCTCCTTACATAATCTCACTATATTTTTGTATGCATGACAGATATTGTACATAGTCATGCTGAACATGTACAGAAAAAGAGAAGAGTTTTGCACGGCAATACAATGTGATGCAAAAATCGCTCCATGGTGGGTGCAATGGCACCCCTCCCCTTCCAGATTGTAATCCGGAGGAAGATATCTGTTCGAAGGAGGATTCTGACGGAGCTGACCACTCCTATTTACCCCCCCCCCCTCGAGGTGTTTGCTCTAACTTGGCATGATGATGTTGGTCATATCCTGCATATGTTGCCTTGCAGTGCCTACTTTCGACATCACATATGTCATCTGCTTAGTTTAGACATGTTCTGTAATGCCACCTGTTTAGTTTCTATATCATATATGTGAAATATGCAATTTCATCTCTTTTAGCCAGCCATAATATATATGAAATATGCAATGCCATCCTGTTTAACCAGGCATCATATATTTGAATTATATCTTGCCAATCCTTTTCTTCATTACATTTCCATTTGTCAACAATGTTTGTACATGCAACTACTCTTCCTGTGAATCAGCCATTTCAGTGGGTGCTGGAAAAATCTGGATTGAAAACAAGGTCTTCAGAGCAGACAGTGCTACCTATTGAAGCAAATCTCTTGTTGGGTCTCGATAGCTCCTCAGAGATGGATTCGGAGACAGATGGCTGGTCATATTCCCCCACCGAGGTGAATGCTCTAACTTAGCATGGTTCTACTGCTCATATCATGCATATGGTGTCTTGTATTGCATAGTTTAGACATCATGTACACAATATTCAACACCATGTTCTTAGTTTGGACATCATATATGCGAATGCCCCTGCTTAGTATATATATCACATATGTGAATTATATCATGCGATCTTGATTAATTAGATAACATGTATGTGAATTAGGTCATGCGAACCTATTTACTAAAGACATCATATAATTATTTCATGCCATCCTGTTTAGTTAGTCATCATATCTTTGAATTATGTGATGCTATGCTATCCAGATAAGATAGACATCGTATATGTGAAATTATGTCATGTTATCCTTTTTAGTTAAACAATATATATGTGAAATATTTCATGCCCTGTTTTTTCCACACTATCTATTGCATCTGTCTCTCATACAAGGTCTGTACATTCAACTACTTTTCTTGTTTCTCACCCATTTTAATTGGAGGGGGTGATGGTATATCTAGCGGAGTAAAAACAAGGTATTTGAATAAAGTAGTGCTACCTCTTGGTGAAGATAGCACCCCAGTTGAACGTGCACAAGAACCAACCATACCACACATAACCCAAACTCTCACAGATTGTACCCCTACTCGGATGGATAGATAACCAGCTTCACCCAATCTAAGCCCAACACCAGCAGATAGTAACCCAGTTTCAGTTGACAAAGCACCATCTCCACCATAGAGCTCCCAAACAAGAACAGTTAGTAAGGAAGCTCCAGTACCCAAAGCACAATTACTATCGGTGAACCCCAACTCCACCAGTTAGTACACTTATTCATGTGGACGAAGTACAACCAGCCATTCATAGTTTAGCATCTATCGCATTTGATGTTGTTAAATCCTATGTGATATCTTCCCATCATGGAAATATTATAGTGAAGATGAAGGAAAAAGGCAGTTGCAAGTGTTCATCCAGGAGTTATATGTAAGTAATGTTATTCATGGCAATTACTTTGCTTTGTCCCATACATTATACCTCCATGCTGGTTATAATACAAAAAATGTTTCCATTTTTCTCTATAGAGAAGGACCGATTTGGAAACTCAGGATGAGGTAACCTGTGCTAATAACTTTGCTATCTTCAAGAATGCTTGGTGGCAATATCGTGATTACCTGAAGAAAATGTACTTCACTGGCAAAGAAACTCATCAAATTCCCTTAGTTTCTCCAGAGACACATTTAAGGGGCAATGACTGGGAACTCCTTGTTTTGTACTGGTCCTGAACCAAGAATGTGGTAAGGTCTATGAGCTCATTTTTTTATTTTGAAGTACTATATGCATGCGTCATATTATACTTTGTTTGTGTAGAACAATTGGTTAAACCTGAAGAATAACTATTCTCATTTAAGATTTCATTGCTATGGTGCATACTGCTTTGCTCTTGTATCATAGTATTTACTCATAAAAACTTATTTTTAAATTGAAGGATCCAATCGAAACTCCAGTGGCACAATAGGTATGTTTAAACATGTTTCTTTACTAGGTTTTCTATTCTAAATAGCTCTGTTGATTTCAATTTCAATTGTCTATACAGTTGACTTCTCATAGCATGCACACTACTAGCATCATAGCAGAGCCATTAGTATTGTTGTAAATGTATACCCATGGTACCCATCTGAAATCTTCTTGCGTCGTGTAGTTTCTCACACTTGTATTCTGCCAATGCTACTTTGTCTTGAACTGATATGATTTGAACCGTGTCTCTATTTTGATTTGGCAAGACAATGCAGTGACCATAGGACATAGATATATGTTTGTTTGATGCTTTTATTATGCACTACTTTGCAATAGAAGTTTTTGTAGTTTAATCATGTCCACCTTACTACTGTACTGGTTCATCGAAATGAGTTTCATATACTACATGCTAAATCTGTTATGTGTCTGCTTGTTTCTTCTTTTACAATGCTAACAGAATATTGGGGAAGAGTACCTTATTAAGCAATGGTAAAATAAGTAATGTAGATAAGGTTCAGGATTGTGAGACATCCTTGTAGGTCTCCGACAAAGCCGATAAATAGCTAAGGAAAACTATCTTGAAGACAGTGAGACAACCCCAAAGTCCTTTCTTGATGTAGTGTTCGAGTTACTGGCCACTACCGCTGGCACAAGCTCTTCGAACTCATTGTCTGAATCAGTAGACATTGATCATCTGTGCTGCAATATGAAGCTGAAGGACTGCGGAAGTACCTGAAGAATTCAGATCCATACTTTCTGGTGCAACAACAACGTTGGAGGATTTTAACACCACACAGGAGAAAGCTAATAAGCTTGCTATGCTTATTCCCAGCATGAGGGATACCCTGGATAATGTTTCTTGAGCTCTTCGGAAGTTGTTTCAATTATGGACTTGATTTGTTGCTCTGTTTATCTGCATTGGTGTCCAATTTAGATGGCCAGTGTATGTAATATGCTGCTTTGTTCCCTATATTTGCACTGGTGGCAAACTTCGATGCCCAGTGGATGTAATATGTCTAATAGCCATAATAGCCTACATTAGTTGCTTGCTTATTTATTTCCTTATTGTCTTGTTTATTTGTTTGCATGTAGCCACTGCAGTTCTTTTTCTGTGTTTTGTCTAGTGGCCACAATAACCTAATTTCAAAATTAGGCCACAATAACCATGGGAAACATACAGACCGTTGTAACCATGGTCCTACTACCTGCGGTAGTGACCATGGGCCTCCTATGGGCCGAAGGATCCATGGGCCTTCTACAGGCCATACAATTAGAAGGACTTCTACGGGACGTATAATCAATTGGCAAAACATGGGCCATACTATTCGTGGACTAATAACGGATCGCAATATGGGCCGTGAATGGGCTACAATGGGAATTCTCTGTTTAACAGCGTTCAGGCCGGGAATGGGAGCACCTAAGTCTAAAAGGAGTGGCGAGGTTTTCTAAATGCACAAGTTATAGCTTATAGAACACAAATGGATAGGAGGTAGAACTTATCTGTTTTGCTTGTCGAGATCGCAGTGCCAGGCAATCTTCTCATTCCTTTGTCGAAGCCAAGTCCATGGTGAGAACCTGTAACTTGATGCAGATGAGAATGAATGCAGGATGCAATCCTATCTATATGCATATGCAGATGCTCATGAAATGCTTATGCAGTAATCTAAAATGCTGATGCATGCATGCAATCTAGGTTGGGGTCCCTCTACAATGCTTCTTTATTGTCGCACGGGGTCATCGCCCCGGCTTTGTACAAGAGGTTACATGTAACTAAGGCAAGGCCTGTACAAATGGCTGGCTGGCGGGCTGGGCCCAGCAGCCTCGTGCCTTACGGGTAGAACTTGCGGAGATGCTCAATATTCCATTAGTTTTGCAACAAAGTGACATATCCAGTCTCCAGACGACAGCACCAGGTCTGGTGACTCGTACTACCCGATAAGGCCCTTCCCACTTTGGTGACAACTTGTGTGTTCCCTTGGAGGACTGAACACGCCTAAGGACAAGGTCACCTTCCTCAAAACTCTCAGCGTGAACCCTGCGGCTATGATAGTGACGCAGGGCCTGCTGATAGCATGCAGCACGCGTAGCAGCCCGGAGATGGTTCTCCTCGAGTAGCACAGTGTCATCATGCCGGTGCTGATTTTGCATGATCTTGTCATAAGCAAGTAATCAAGGTGACCCGTAAATGAGTTCTATGAGGATAAGTGCTTCTGCCCCATAGATCAGGGAGTAGGGAGTCTGCCAGGTAGCTCGGTTTGGTGTTGTTCTGAGGGACCAGAGAACTACCGGCAACTCCTCGATCCACCGCATGTCGTCCTTCTGCAGCGTATAAAAGGTTCTTGTCTTGAGTCTGCGTAGCACTTCAGCATTCGCCCTCTCAGCTTGTCCATTGCTCCGGGGGTGTGCTATAGAGGGCGAATGAGATCTTGCATCCAAGGGAATGAACATATTGCATGAAGGCGCGACTCGTGAACTAGGTGCTGTTGTCTGTGATGATCCTTGCGGAACTCCAAAACGACACACCAGATCTTTCAAGAACTTGATAGCTGACTAAATAGTCACCTTTCTCACGGCAGTCACTTCCGGCCACTTTATAAACTTGTTGATGGCAACGAACAAGAATTCAAAGCCCCTGATTGCTCGGGGGAAGGGGCGAGGATATAGAGCCCCCAGACCGAAAATGGCCATGATAGAGGGATTGTCTGAAGCGCTTGGGAAGGCAGGTGGATTTTCTTGGAATGGAACTAGCAGGCTCCACACTTAGTGACTAGCTCGACCTCATATTGGAGGGTTGTGGGCCAATAGAATCCTTGCCGGAATGCCTTCCCAACTAATGCCCTTGATTCAATGTGGGAGCCACACATTCCTTTGTGTATCTCAGCCAGCAGTTCCTTTCCTTCTTCCCGACAGACACACTTCAATTTCACAGTGTTAGGCCTCCTTATGTACAAAGTGTCATCGACAAACTGATACATACTGGCCCTCTGTGCCACTCTTTCGGCTTCGTCTTGATCGCCGGGAAGCTCTCCGGTTTGGAGGAAGCGGACAATGTGCCTTGCCCAAGTTGGAGTCTGTGGCTCGCAACAAGGACTAGCGGCTCCTCCTATGCCGCGAGAGCACTGGCCTCGTGCGCGAGGTCCATGGACCCAGCAGGAGGGGGTGGTCCGGCAGGCTGTGAGGAGTTATTTCCGGCAGGGTCTCTGCCGGGAGCGGACGACTCTACCGGGAGAGGCTTTCTAGTGTCCAACTTTCTCCTCTTCCGGGCCATTGTTCCTGGGGATACGGAGGGCTGAGTAAGACGGAGAACAAAAATCCATGGTTCCACAGGAAGCTTCTACGTAGCACACTTTGACAGATGATCAGCTATGCTATTTGCCACACGGGGTACGTGCTCTATTTGCAATCCCTCAAAGTGCTCCTCCAATCTTCTCACTTACTCGACTTATGCCTGCATTAATAGAATTTGATAATCCTTGTTAACTTGCCTCACCACCAACTGTGAGTCTTCTCGAATGATCAACTTCTTAATTCCCCATTCTACTGCAATCCTGAGTCCTGCAAGGAGTCCTTCATATTCTGCTATATTGTATGTGGCTTCTTCTCGTGCAAAATGCATCTGGACGACGTACTTCAAGTGCTCCCCGGTGGGGGCAACGAGAAGCATGCCAGCCCACGCACCTTGCAGGGAAAAAGCACCATCAAAATACATGATCCATTCTTGGGGTGATTCCTTGCCGGGGAGAACTGTCTCTGTCACTTCCTCATCAGTGGTTGGCATCCATTCAGGAATATACTCTGCCAATGTCCTACTCTGGAAAGTTGATGTGCTCTCAAACCTTAAGCCAAAGTTGGATAACTCCAAAGCCCACTCCACTATTATGTCGGTAGCCTCTGGGTTTCAGAGTATCCGTTGTAACAGGAAATGAGTAACGATTGTGATCTCATGGGCTTGAAAGTACTGGCACAGTTTCCTTGAGGCCATGATGAGGCCAAAGATCAACTTTTGCACGTCAGAGTACCTCGATCTAGCCCCCTATAACAAGGAGCTGAGGAACTACACTGGGCGCTACACCAGTTTCTTCCTTGCCGCGTCCTTGGGGTTCTCATCGTTGTCGTGCTCGCTGCCGCCCTGATCCTTTCCTGGCCCTGCTGGCCTCTGCTCACTCTCTTTCTCATCCACTTCTTGTTGTGTTACTAAGGCTGCACTTACCACTTGATTTGTTGCTGCCAAGTACAACAACAACGGCTCCTGAGGCTTGGGTGCAACTAGGTTAGGCACAAAGGACAGGTAGGTCTTTAGCTCTTGCAAAGCTGAATCTGCTTCAGGGGTCCATTACATGGGACCTGCCTTCTTCAAAATCTTGAAGAACAGCAGGACACGCTCGGCAGACTTGGAGATGAATCTGCTAAGCGCGGCAACGCATCTTGTCAGGCACCTTACATCTTTGACTGTTCTTGGCGCTTGGATCTGCTCGATGGCCATGATGTTGTCGGGATTGGCTTCGATCCCCCTGTGAGACACAAAGTATCCTAGTAGCTTGCCGGAGGGGACGCCAAACACACATTGCTCTGGGTTTAGCTTCAAGTTGATCTTGCGCAGATTTGCAAACGTCTCCTCCAAATCCTGGATGAGAGTTTCCCTGTCTTTGGTTTTGACCAAATTGTCATCCATATAAGCCTCAATGTTTCTGTGTAGCTAAGGTTCAAAACCAATCTGGACTGCCCTTGCAAAGGTGGACCTGACAATCTTTAATCCAAACGGCATGCAGACAAAGCAATACGTACCACATGGAGTAATAAATGATGTATTCTCCTTGTCGTCCTGTGGCATGAAGATCTGGTGGTACCCAGAATAGGCGCCCAGAAATGAGAGCAAATCACAACCTGAGGTGGAATCCACTATCTGATCAATACACGGCAAGGGGAACGGGTCCTTTGGGCAAGCCTTGTTGAGGTCTGTGAAGTCAATGCATAGCCTCCATTTCTCGTTCGCCTTCCGGACTACTATTGGGTTTGCTAGCCAAGTGGGATGTAGCACTCCTTTGACCAAACAAGCCGCTTCAAGCTTCTTGATCACTTCTACAATAAACTGCTGCCTCTCCAAGGCCTGCTTCTGAACTTTCTGCTTAACAGGTCTGCCGTGTGGGCAGACAACAAGGTGGTGCTCGATTACCTCCTAGGGAACACCGGGGATATCATATGGTTGCCAAGCAAACACATCGATATTGGCCCGCAAGAAGGCAACAAGCGTGCTTTCCTATTTTTCATCAAGGGTGGCGCTGATACTGAAAGTACCATCAACGCCAGCCAGCCCTACCTGGACCTTTTTCACTTGCGGAGCACCAACCTTGGATCTCTTGCTGTTGGAACACTCTGGCACATCGTCAACGGGTGTCGTGCACTCGGAGGGGGCATGTTTCCCGGACTCTTTGCCAGAGGCTCTACAATGCTATTTCTTCCCTTTTCTCTCCTTGGCGGGAACTGCTAACATCGCAGTCTCTACCGCGACTGCGTCCCTGTACATCTTGTCCACACTTATGATGCCATCTTTCTCATCTGATGGGATAGTGTGGACTCCCAGTGGCTCAGGAATCTTCAGGGTATTGTAGGCATAGTGGGATGCCGCCATGAATTTAGCCAAGGCCGGGCGTCCAAGGATCCCATTGTACGACAGGGGGAGGTCAACTACGTCAAACACAATCTTCTCAGTCCGGTTCTCCCCCGAATTTTACCGGCAACATAATCTTCGCTTTAGGATGTCTCCTGCCGGGGTTGACTCCTTGAAACGTGCCTGTAAACTCTAACTCTTCTTATGCTATCTAAAGCCTATTGATAACTGCCCGGGAAATCAGATTCAGTCTGGCCCCACCATCTACCAACATCTTTGTGACCTTGAGGTTGCGAATTGTTGGAGAAACCAACAAAGGCAGGCATCCTACCGTAGTGGTGCGACTAGGATGGTGCTATTCATCGAAGATGATGGGTGTACGGGACCATTTGAGCGGCTTCCGGGCCTCCGGTGCTGGCTCCATGACATTGACTTCCGGAGCCCATCGCTTGAGTTGGGGATGGGAGGTGTGCAAAGATGCACCTCTGTCAGCGCACAGGGCGTCCTTAGCCTTCTGAAACTCCTGCTCACTAGTTTCCTCTTCGTCCCCCTTGTCACTCTCATCACCACATACTTCTTTCTGTTGGCCCCCGGCGGGTTTTCCTTTGTTCCGAAAGGGCCTATCGGGGCGATTTGCTCCATCGCCTCGGCCCTTACCGCCAGTGACATTCTGACCCTTTTGCTTATCCTGCTTCTCATATTCTGCTCTCTGTATCTTGACCAGCTGCTCGACCTGGTAGCACTCCTGAAGGTCATGGCCCTTGGTCCGGTGGATCTTGCAGTACGACCCATCGCCTTTCCCGGCCTTCTTGGCAGCTGCAGCTTCCCGGCAATCGGCGCACATGGCAACCTCCTTGCCTAGGGCCTCAGTCTTGGTGATCTTGCCGGTACTAGGGGTGCCAGACCGTTCAATAGTCAACACTTCTTTATCCCTTCGCTTCTTACTGTGGTTCTTAGGCTTCTTCTGACTTGTGAATTCATCATCACCCTCTAAATCAACATTAATGCAATCCTCTTCTGCAGGCAATTTCCTCCCTTCCTCCATCCGGGCACACTTATCCGCTAGGGTGTACAACTCCTTCATAGTATTGGGAAACCGCACGTTCATCTTGGCACAAATTCGGCGGTTGCGCACATTGGACTGAAGGCAGCTATCATGGTTGTCGGATGGATAGGAATATTCCTATGAACTTTATTGAACCTCTGTAAATACTTGCGGAGGGTTTCTCCTTCCTTTTGCTGGAGAAGCTACAGACCGCCGGGGCGGCCCAGCTCCTGGTGGCCACCGGTGAAAACGCCAATGAACTTGTGGCACAGATCTGCCCACAACAAAATGGAGTTCTCTGGTAGATGCATCAGCCAGACCTCATGTTGGATTTGAGTGCCAACGGTAAGTAGTTGGAGAATACCTTCTCATCTCTTCCCCGGCAACCTGAACAACGATGGTGTAGATGCTCAGGAAGTCTGCTGGGTTCAGCCTTCCGTCATACTTCTCAAGTATCTCTAGCTTGAACGTGCGCGCGGACTGCTAGCAGACTTGCCGCAACTCATGGGTGAAGGCAGGGGCAGCCAACCTTGAAGGGTAGGAGCCCGTCAGCACCAAGAGTGGGCTCATCAATGTCGGGGCCACCACACCCATCGGCTCGGAGGAGGTTGGCACGGCGTTGCTCAACAACGCACACGCCTCCTCTCTACCCATCTTCGGGGACTTACCGTTGTCCTAGACGTGCTTGAGGATCAGAGGAGGCCATCGAGGCGTCATCGGGGTCTTGATTTGGTCGCGGCTGCGCCGGCCGCCGTTCCAGGGATTGCACCGTGGGGACGGCCTCCCCCGTGCGGGCAGCGGCATGGGATGTTGTCCTGGCTTGGGGAGGTCGCGGCGGGGCAGTTCGCCGTGTTCCTTCTGTTGGGGAACGTTGCAGAAAATTAAAATTTTTCCTACGGTTTCACCAAGATCCATCTATGAGTTCATCTAAGCAACGAGGCAAGGGAGAGAGTTTGCATCTACATACCACTTGTAGATCACGAGCGGAAGCTTGCCAAGGGGATGGTGATGATGGAGTCGTACTCGAACGTGATTCGGATCACCGATGTCCAAGTGCTGAACGGACAGCACCTCCGCGTGCAACACACGTACGGGACGGGGACGTCTCCTCCTTCTTGATCCAGCAAGGGGGAAGGAGAGGTTGAGGAAGAGTGCTCCAACGGCAGCACGACGGCGTGGTGTAGTTGGTGCAGCAGTACTCCGACAGGGCTTCGCCGAGCGCGTACGGAGGAGAGGTGTTGGGGAGGGGAGGGGCTGCGCCTTAACTTGTGGTGTGTTGCAGCCCTCCCCTCACCCCTCTATATATAGGGGAAAGGGCAAGGGGGGCCGGCCCTCTAGGGAAAACCCTAGGGGGGAGGCGGCGGCCAAGGGGTGGGGGGCTTGCCCCCCAAGCAAGGGGGGTGCGCCCCCTTTAGGGTTTCCCCCCCAACCCTAGGTGCATGGGCCCAAGTGGGGGGCGCCAAGCCCACTAGGGGATGGCTGCTATCCCCATGCAGCCCAAGTGGCCCCCCGGGAGGGGTGGCCCCTCCCGGTGGACCCCCGGAACCCTTCCGGTGGTCCCGGTACAATACCAGTATGACCCCGAAACTTTCCGGTGCCCGTTTAACAACTTCCCATATATAAAACTTTACCTCTGGACCATTCCGGAACTCGTCGTGACGTTCGGGATCTCATCCGGGACTCCGAACAACATTCGGTAGTCACATACTAGTCTTCCTAACAACCCTAGCGTCACCGAACCTTAAGTGTGTAGACCCTACGGGCTCGGGAGACATGCAGACATGACCGAGACCACTCTCGGGCAATAGCCAACAGCGGGGTCTGGATACCCATGATGGCTCCCACATGCTCCTCGATGATTTCATCGGTTGAACCACGATGTCGAGGATTCGATCAAACCCTGTATACAATTCCCTTTGTCAATCGGTACGTTACTTGCCCGAGACTCGATCGTCGGTATCCCAATACCTTGTTCAGTCTCGTTACCGGCAAGTCACTTTACTCGTACCGTAATGCATGATCCCGTGGCCAACACATTGTTCACCTTGAGCTCATTATGATGATGCATTACCGAGTGGGCCCAGAGATACCTCTCCGTCATACGGAGTGACAAATCCCAGTCTCGATCCGCATAAAACAATAGATACTTTCGGAGATACCTGTAGTGCACCTTTATAGTCACCCAGTTACGTTGTGACGTTTGATACACCCAAAGCACTCCTACGGTATCCAGGAGTTACACGCTCTCATGGTCAAAGGAAGAGATACTTGACATTGGCAAAGCTCTAGCAAAGGAACTACACGATCTTTGTGCTATGCTTAGGATTGGGTCTTGTCCATCACATCATTCTCCTAATGATGTGATCCCGTTATCAACGACATCCAATGTCCATAGCCAGGAAACCATGACTATCTGTTGATCACAACGAGCTAGTCAACTAGAGGCTTATTAGGGACATATTGTGGTCTATGTATTCACACGTGTATTACGATTTCCGGATAATACAGTTATAGCATGAATAAAAGACTATTATCATGAACAAAGAAATATAATAATAACACTTTTATTATTGCCTCTAGGGCATATTTCCAACACCTTCGGCTTCGGTGAAACCAAGTAGACTTTGGATGGTGGCACGGTACTTGTCCGTCTTCTTCGCTGCTGGTGGAAACCTCAGCAGCAGCTGAGCCGGTGCCATGGCCTCCGAGGCTGTGCTTGGCATAGATGATGACGATGTCGATCGCGCTGTCGCTCGGCTCTTGGCGGAGCCATCGGTAGCTGCACTGCGCTCCTGCTGCTGTGGTGCAACCACCTGGGCAGCAGGGTGGCGAGGGGGACGTGCTTGAGGGCCATCAGCCCCGTTGGGCGCATCAGTTCGGTTGGCCCACATCGGGGAGAGCGCACCCGCAGCAGTCGTGCCCGCGGCAAGGACGATGGCAGGGCGATGGCTCGCCTCGGACCGAGCTCCATCGCTATGGCTGCGCCCGTCAACGGCCGGAGCGTGACTGTCGGGGTGTTGTTAATGTCGCTCTCCGCTAGCATCTTCTACTACCGCGTCGGCCGCGAGGGGGATGGTGGCGGTGCCGCCTGCTCCGGCCACACCCCTGTAGCATTCGCTCCCTCCTGCGTCTCCACGCCCCCCGCAGTGTTAGAGGCCGCGGGTAATGAAGCTTTCAAGGTGAACGGATGAGCTGAAGGAGCTGATTTCTTCTTGGGCGCCAAGGTCGATGGCGCCCTCAAGGATGCAGATGGCGATGAAGATGGTGCACTGCTTACGTCTTCAGGTTCACGCAAGTGATCCCCCTACCTGGCGCGCCAAATATGTCGCGGGAAACCACGACCACCTATGGGACCAGGACGGCCCCTTGCTGGTTCGACAGGGGGGGTCACATTGCACAAGGAGCAGACCAACGCAAGGCAGCGTGGCAGGGATCACACACGCAGTTTTACCCAGGTTTGGGCTGCCACGACGTAAAACCTTACTCCTACTTTGGTGGATTGATTGGGAAAAGGTGGTGGTGGTGCGTAGTACACTTGCCCAGCAGGGGTGCTACAGGGCAGCGGCGACTACACGCGTACGGGGGTGTGAGTGGTCTAAGCTTGCAACCTCTCGAATCGTTGTAATGGGACTCCATTTATGGATCAAGGGGCTACCACAATGGAAAATTGGTCATTAGATACTGATATGATAGCAAACAGTTCTATCATACCTAACTCTGCAGGCTGACATCATGCACTTAATGCGCCGCTTAGTGTCATGTCTTTGGTTCCCCGGCAAGGCTTGCTGGTCTAATCTGCCAGCTCCACGCCTACTTGCTTGACACGTCACTTGACGGGTGTCATTTGTGGGTTCACTTGGTAGGAAGTGGCTGCCATGTGGTGAATGGCTCCCACTTAACCATTCTATGTGTTGACACTGCACTGATCCACGGCATGGGTCATGGTGGAGTAGTCAATGGGGTGATCTGGTCCCCGCGAGTCTCGGCAGGCCGTGCCGGGACGCCTTGGTATTCTTCTTTTGGGGGTGGCCTCGCCCCTTGCCGGGCTCTCCTGCCTGGCATGGGAGGCCTCTTCATTGATGATATTTGGCTCTTCTGCATCAGTCTTGGTTCCTTCTGATCTGTTAACTAGTTCTTCGATTCTCTTGGTCTCTTGCTCTAGGCCTCAATCCTCATCTTGTGCCTATTCACAGTCAGGTCAATAGGCCTTGGGTCTATTCCACCGACACATCTATCCCAGTACTGAGCTGTCATGTTGATCCTACAGCGAATGAGAACTTTACACATGGAAAATTGCCATTCGTCTGGCCTGTTAACGGGCTATCGGATCCAAACCAAAACCTGATAGCTTCACGACAACCCATTATGCTGGATGCCACATCTCGATTACCCTTGACTGAACACTTCGATGAAGCGCCATTTATCGTCATGGAAGTGGACACTTCTGTGATGATAATTTTGGTATTTTGACTATCTTGATTCTGTCATAAAATCATCATGGATGCACATGCATGACAGAAAACGTGACCTACTATGACAAACACATATCATCACGAAAGTGGTTTTTTTTGTAGTGTCATTTGATTGTGCAACTTAAAGGCAATAATGATGATATTTGATGAAGTGACTGTGGCAGGGAAAAGCGGGTATGAACTCAACTTGTTTTTGTTTTTGTGAATCTGTTTAACTCACTATCTATGATTCAGCATATTATGATTAAACATGCTTGCAATGAAAATTAGAGAATGTAGTTGCTCATGCCATGCTTAAGTAGCTAGGAGTGGATAATGATTTATCTTGGGTGCCAACATGCATTAAAATGATTGTGATGTAGTATGATGATATGGTATCCTCCTCTGAATATTTCAAGTGGCCTGACTTGGCACATGTCCACGCATGTAGTTCAATCAAAACCAATATAGCCTCCATGATATTTATGTTCATGGTGTTTATATCCTACTCATGCTAGTACTCAATGTTAATTGTTCATAATGCATGTTCATGACCATTTTCACTCTCTAGTTGGTCGCTTTTCAACCTATTTGCTAGCCTTCGCAATACTGCTTGTGCAACAAAATTCTTAAACCAGAGTCATTCCAGATGAGTCAACTATATCTACTTATAAGTCGTATTACCCTGCCGTTCCAAGTAAATTTGCATGTGCCACCTCTAAAAATTCAAATGAACATTTGTTTTGTGTCCCTGGACCGCTCATGGTGCAATAGGGGGTGGTCAGTATCCTCCATGCTAAGCGGGTTATTCTCATGATGAGTGTTTATTCACTCGTCCTTGAAAGAGATGGGTTGGTAATAGGGATGCCTAGTCCCAAAATCAAAAATTACAAATAATTGAACAAAACTCCCCTGGACTGTTGTTGGTATGGGGCGCACTCGAGGATTCGGCTAGCCATGGCTTGTGTTTGATGGTGGAGGGGGGGGGGGGTAAACTTTACTTTTACCGCTCGGGAACCATCGCTAATGTGTTCAGCGTGGAAGATATTCGAAACTCTTGGTCGTAATGTCGACAGGAAGGGTGTACCTCCCAAAATTATATTTATCTCTGATTTAAAAACTTTAAGCTCTGGCACCACTGCAAATCCCTGCTCCTCACTACGAAGGTCCTATCTATTTACTTTCATGCAAATTTACTTTTATGTTGAGTCATCACCTTCTTAAAGAAACACCGGTCCTGAGAGCACTATTGTCATCCTCATGCATTATGTATGGTTAATGTTGAATGCATCATGACTGGATCTCTTTTACCATGAACTACAATGTTTAGTCGCTGCTTGAACTTGGAGGTGCTCTACATTTATGTTTTGCGGTCTCATAAAGGGCTATGGAGATACCATTATTGACACATTATATCATGATTGTTTTGGCAAAGTGTTGGCATTTGACATATCTTATTATTGCTCGCTAGTAGATTATGCCATTGATATGAGTTAATATAATTCCTAAGAGTTACTATCTGCATTGCTAGTCATGATCTTTGCTGAAAACCTGGGTGCTATATAAGAATATATATATGGAAACAAGAACAAAAGAGTTCATAAAAGATTTCCTTTATCACTTTCAGTTTGTCAACTGAATTGCTTGAGGACAAGCAATGGGTTAAACTTGGGGGAGTTGATATGTCTCCATCATTTCTACTTTTCCTAATGCTTTTGCTCTTGTTTTGGACTCTAATTTGCATTATTTGAATGAAACTAACCCGGACTGATGTTGTTTTTAGCAGAACTACCATGGTGTTGTTTTTGTGCAGAAATAAAATTTCTCAGATTTGCACGAAACTTTATGCAGAATTATTTTGGTATAAATAAAAAATACCGGAACCAAGACCCACTGGATAGGGGGCCCAGCTGCCCACAAGGCACCAGGGCGCGCCACCCCCCTCTTGCGTGCCCTGGTGGTAGTGGGGCCCATGAGGCTCGGCTGACCCTAATTCGGGCGCTATAAAATCCTATTTTTCCAGAAAAATACGAGAGGAAATTTCATCGCGTTTTATGATATCGAGCCGCCGCCACCTCCTGCTCTTCATCAGGAGGCCAGATTTGGAACCCGTTCGGGGCTCTGGAGAGGGGGGGTCTTCGGTCTTCGTCATCACCAACCATCCTCCATCACCAATTCCATGATGCTCACCTCCAGGAGTGAGTAATTCCTTTGTAGGATTGCTGGTCGGTGAGGAGTTGGATGAGATTCATCATGTAATCAAGTTAAATTTGTTAGGGTTTGATCCATAGTATCCACTATGTTCTAAGATCGATGTTGCTGTGACTTTGATATGCTTAACACTTGTCATTAGGGCTCGAGTGCCATGATTTCATATCTAAACTGTTTATGTTTTCACTATTATATTTATGTTCTTGATCAGATCATGCAAGTTATATGCACCGATTACGTGTTATGATCCATAAATCCCAAGGTAACAATATTGGGATACTTTCCGGTGATGAACGTAGTTTGAGGAGTTCATGTATTCACTATGTGTTAATGATTTGTTCTGGTTCTCTACTAAAAGGAGGCCTTAATATTCCTTAGTTTCCTTATGGACCCCGCTGCCATAGGAGGGTAGGACAAAAGATGTTATGCAAGTTATTTTCCATAAGCTTGTACATATGACTATTTACGGAATACATGCCTACACTATATTTATGAACTGGAGCTAGTTCTATGTCGCCCTAGGTTATGACTATTATATGTTGAATATTATCCAATAAAATCACCGATCCAATGCCTACGAGCTTTTAAAATATTGTTCTTCCTAAGTTACTATTGTTATTGCTACTATTACAACTACTACCAAACTGTTACTGTTGTTACTGTTAGCACTGCTATTGTCACTACTATTATCAAACTATCATACTACTATGCTACTAATCACTTTGCCGCAGATATTTAATCTCCAGGTGTGGTTGAATTGACAACTCAACTGCTAATACTTACAAATATTCTTCGGCTCCCCTTGTGTCGAATCTATAAATTTGGGTTGAATACTCTACCCTCGAAAATTGTTGCGATCCCCTATACTTGCGGGTTATGAGCCACATACTTGAGGTGCTCTCTGGTGGGTGCGACAAGCAGCACTCCAGCACTGGTGCCATCAAAGTACATGATCCAGTCTTCTGTCATTTCCTTGTCGGGGAGAGAGGTCTCTGTAATTTCTTTGTCTTGCATTGGTATCCGTTCGCAATGAACTCTGCCAAGGCTCTACTCTGAATTGTCGAAGTGCTTTCAAATGTCAGGTCAAAGCTTGAAAGCCCCAATGCCCACTCCACTATCATGTCAGTGGCTTCAGGATTACTCAAGATGTGCTGCAATGAAAAGCAAATGACGACGGTAATCTGATGTGCTTGGAAGTAATGGTGTAGCTTCCTTGAGGCCATGAGAAGGTCGAAGAGCAATTTATGCACATCAGAATATCTTGACCTAGCCCCTTGCGGAAGAGATCTAACAAACTAAACTGGGCGTTGCACCATCTTCTTCTTCGACACTACTTGTTTTTCTGTTTCATTTGCTTGCGCTGAACTTGATGTCATCACCTGGACTTGTCGGAGAAGATTCCAGCTTGTCGGCTTCCGGCTCCATGGTTGCTACCTCTTCGCTTTCTACTTCCCTCTCTTCCACTAGTGCATTACTAACCACTTGATTAGTTGCTGCCAAATATAGCAGCAATGGCCATTGTCTTATGCGCAACTAGTATTCACACAGAGGAGAGGTACTTCTTCAAGTCGCGCAGCGCAGCCTCTACTTCCAGAGTCCATTTCATTGGACCTGCCTTTTTTAAAATTTTGAAAACGGAAAGGCGCACTCAGCTGACTTGGAGATGAACCTACCCAATATAGAAATGTAACCAGCAAGACATTGTACATCCTTGATGCGCTTTGGTGCTTCCAACTATTCAATAGCTTTGATCATGTCGGGATTTACATTAATTCCATGCTGAGATACAAAGAACTTGAGAAGCTTCCCGGATGAGACGCTAGACACACACTTCTTGGGATTGAGCTTCAAGTTGATCTTGCGTAAGTTTGCAATGTTTCTTCTAAATCTTGAATCAGTGTTTACTTTTGCTTGGTTTTGACCATTATATCATCCATATAGGCTTCCAAAAACTTATGTAGCTAAGGCCCAAAACCAATCTGCACTGCCTTGCAAACATTGCTCTGGCACTTTTCAACCTGAAAGGCATACGTATAAAGCAATACGTACCACATGGAGTTATAAATGCTTATAATTGCATCCTTATTAGAGTGGATAGTGATGACGCTCATTAGCCCTGGCATCTTTGATGTATTGTAGGCATAGTGTGACACCGCCAAGAACTTTGCTAGAGCAGGGCGATCAAGAATTCCCTTTTATCGCAACGACATCTTGAAGAAATTTAAAACAATCTTCTATGTCCTGTAATTCAGCACACTGCCAAATGCCAATGACAAGGTGATTTTCCCCTTGGGCTGGCTTCATCCTGGATTGACTCCTTGAAACGTTCCCATTGCTTGGAGGTCTTCATGAGGGATCTACATCTGCTTGATCACATCTGGAGAGATCAACTTCAAGCTAGCCCGACCGTCAACCAACATGTTTGTCACTTTGAGGTTGTGAATTGTTAGTGAAACCAACAACAACAAGCACCCGACACAGTTGTGTGATCAGGGTGGTCCTCGACGTCATAAATGATGGGCGCGTTAGACCACTTGAGTGGCTTCTATGCCTCCATTGCCGGTCTCGCTGCATTGATCTCCCCAGCCCATTGGTTGATCTGCCAGTGAGAGGAGTGCAAATATGCACCTTCGTCAATGCAGATGGCATTCATTGCCTTCTAGACCTCTTTCTCCTTAGATTCTTCCTCGTCCTCATCATCATCCTCATCGTCATATTTCTTGTGTCAACCTCAAGTAGGCTTCTCCTTCTGTTGCTTGGCCTTGCCGCGGTGGCCCCCACGGGCGCCATAGTTCTTCTTGCTAGATCCACCAGCATCGTCCTGGCCCTTCTCCTTCTCACACTTATTTTATATTTTGTTTATGCTTTTTGGAAAGCTAATTCACTTGTCGGCACTCTTGGAGGTCGTGGCCCTTGGTTCGATGAATCTTGCAGTATGGACCATTGGTTTTCTCTATCTTGTCTCTTGCTGTGGCCTCATGATCACAGGTACACACGGTAGTCTCCTAGCCGGAACTGTCAGTCTTGGCTTTCTTGGTAGTGTTGTCAGAGCACTCAACAAGCATCACTACTTTGCCTTTACGCTTCTGGCCCTTCTTCTTCGGGTTGGATGTGTCATCATACTCAGAATCAACTTCAGCCCCAACATCCTCCCTGGGAAGTCGTCTCCCCTCCTCGACACGTGCACACTTGTCTGCTAGAGTGTAAAGCTCATTGATGTTTCTCACTTTTGTGATGTTCATCTCCTCCTGTATCATGCAATTATGCACATTCGTGTGGAATTAGGCAATCATAGCAGAAGGGTGGATGTCCAATATGTCATGGTGCATGTGGCTAAATCTTTGAATATACTTGCGAAGAGGCTCTCCGTCTCTCTATGGCAACACATGTAGGTCATTGGGCTGATCAGGAAGCTTGTGGCCTCCGGTGTACGCGCCAATGAACTGGTGGCACAAATCTGAGTAGGACAAATGGAGCCCTATGGTAGGTTCATTAGCCAAGACCTCACATAGGGCTTGAGTGCCAACAGAAAGTAGTTGGCGAGAACTTTCTTGTCTCATCCCTCGGCAGCCTGCACCACAATGGTGTAGATGCCAAGGAACTCTAATGAATTCAACTTGTCGTCATATTTGTCCGGCAAATCGGGTTTGAAGTGTAGGGAAGAGGGCTAACGAACTTGTCACAGCTCGTTAGTGAATGCTAGGCAGCCTACCTGATAATGTAGGCACCCAGGGTACCCAGGCGCAGGCTCATTCCCTGCTGGCCTAGCATAGTCATCTGATTGACGATGTGCTTCCCGGTACCACTCGATGGTGGTTCGAGCATCTTTGATGCGCCTATCTTGAAGAACTTGGCACTGATCTTGGCAGGCCCACGGATTAGATGATGCCATGGACACCTTGTCTGGCTCGTCATTTTGAAGGGTTTGCCGTTGCTGCTATGGTGGAGACTACACGGTTGGTGCAGCACTTCCACTACATTCACCAACCGATCTTTTCGGTGATATAGGCTGCCGCTATGATGGTCCCACCTGTTGCCGTCTATCTGCCAATATCAGCAAAACTAAGAAGGCTTTGGATGGTGTCTCTCCACTCATCCATATTCTCTGGGTAGGTGGGAAGTTCTGCAGCAGTTGTGCCTATGCCATGGCCTCTACTGGTGTGTTTGGCATGACAGCATGCAAAGAACAGGTGGTGCTCTTACTGCTGATAGAGCCAAAAGGAGCTCCGTCCCGCTCACGCTATCGTTGTCGATATTCACAGATAGATTGGCATTGCGGCTGTCCATGAGCATCTTGGCAATGATGCTTAAGAGTCTTGTCGTGGTGGCATCCGGAGTCGTCGATGTCGCGATGTTGTATAGCGTGTCCATCTTGTGATGGTCATGGCGTGTGCACCGGCATGGCCTTCTTGGACATCACCATGTCATTCCATGGAGGTCACAGCCCTTCCCGTAGGCTTCATAACTCCATCCATGGACATGCCAGCAGCTGGGTTTTTGTTTGCCCCACTCCGGACTATGCCACTTGCCTGGCTAGGATCGGCAGAGCGACGTGGATGTTGTTTGCCATCTCCACCCTCTCCGTCGCCATCGCCCGAGGGCATGTGCAATGGAATCTTGGACGTAAAAGGAGCACTCGTCCCCGCACCCTTCTTCTTAGGTGCCCTGGACGATGATGATGAAGTAGCTGGTGCCATGGAGATGAAGATGTCGAGGTACGACAATCTATGGGACCGGCAAAGACCCTTTGTAGTTTCAGGGGATCAGTAGTGCACAAAGAGCAGATCCAGTAGAGACACACAGAGTTTACCCAAGTTCAGACCACCGTAAGGTGTAAAACCCTACTCCTGCTTTGCTGGATTAATTGTGTATGAGCTCATATTAGAAGAGAGCGTAGGTTTCCTTCAAGGTGCGTGGGAAGTGCGGCTACTATGCAGAAGAACTGAGCAAAGTATTGACCATTGTAAAGGTAGCCACGGGCCTCCTTTTAGAGACTAAGGTATCACCAAAGTGGAAAAATAGTAATTACATATGTTGAATAGTGGCTACAGTGCTATCATTCCTAACCCTGCCGGATTAGAACAAAAGTAATAAATGCGTTGTGAGGTGTCGTGCTGGGGACGAAGTCCGGCAAGGAAGTGCCTCGCCTTTTGTGCCATTCACCCAACTACCTCCTATTCCTTCACCATGCCTCTAGGATGGGTGGTAATAAAGTTGATCTTATGGTGGTGCGTTGACACATGCCCCGACAAGCCTCACCTAATCACCTGCCCGCTTGATACCTATTGACAAGTGACTAGCTGGTCGCTAAGGAGTAGAGGTGGAAAGGTAGTGCGAGCTTGCCGGATCTTTACTTGCCGGTGTATAGCTTGCGGAGAACTTGATGCTTGATCTCCAGTATTTTCTTAATACTTCACGATCGCCTGCCTGGTAGTCTTCTTCATTGTTTTGTTAACCACGTATTGTGTCTAGATTAGAGCAATCCTCCGGCAAACCCTTACCGTTGGGAAAGCTGCTACTGCATGTGCATAAGTCAGGGTACTAAAGCACCCATGTTTTAGTACCGACAGCAGATGATGCTTCAACATCCTCCATGAGGGCTACTCGGCATATTTTAAGTGCTTGGTATTAAACTAAAAAGCAAAAAATAGGAATATGTAGATGTACCTCAAAGCCTTTTTGCAAGACTGAGGAACACCTCGATGATGCCAGCCTTGGTGGACCAAAACTAGCCCATGGTGGTGCCGAATATCGCACGTTGGTCAGGGGGAAGAGAGGGGCTCGACAAAGCCTCTTTCGTCGTTTAGCAACACTCCACAAGATCGGCTTAGAGGCCCCTGGCACTTGGGCCAAAGGCATCGACGCATCACTATTTGTAGCAGGAGGATGAGCTGTCTCCGGATGCCCGCGTGGGCTAGAACCACGTGGTTGGAGGGTGACGAGCCGGCACCCACCTATTCTTCGAGAACACGGGAATCCCCCCCCCTTCCCCTGTTTACATATGGTCATAGGAGGATTATCCCCGCACCCAACATTGGTCACAGGAGACCTGGAGGCCGCGAGTCCTCTGGCACCTCGGCCTAAAGGCTGGAGGGGTTGACCCAAACCTCCAAGTAGGACAGAGAACCTACCTCACTTGCTTGCAATGAGGTCTTCGGTGGGACAAAAGTGACCTCACCCTCCACATACTGCTCATCCACCCCGTCGCATTGCGGCCTGAGAAGAATAAGGTGAAGTCACAAACATGAAAAAGGTCATAAAGCATGAGTTTGGTAAAAAAACTTACTTGACAGGACGAGGTCAGACACGGCAGGGATGACCCTCAGGCCAGGACTCCTAGGACGCGTCCGAGATAAGAGCATGGATGCTTGGTGCTGAGGACTAGCCCGCCATCGCAAAATAAAGTGGCGCCTTGAACCTGACCCCCATGGAGGTGGGCGACTCGATGTCCTCCGAGAGAACCACCCGACCCCTCTTCCCACCTCAGAGCAGCGAAGCCCCTCTAGACTCTTGCTGCACTCTAGCACTGGAGCAGAATCCCGAGCTGTGTTGGCACCCAATAAGGAGCTCGAGGACACTATTGATGAGTGATATTTTACACTCATTTAAACCTTTTTTAAACCGCATTATTTCATTAAAAATAGAGATATTCTCTCTGATATTGCCACTAATGACTAATGAATGCAAAGCATTCCACAAATTCTCTCTTTGATATTTTTTCCATAGGAAATGGGCTAAACAGGGAAGATATCATGTGCGATAAAAGAAAGGATGGAAAATGGCGAAGAAATAAGTCGCTAGGAGACGTCAGAAGGCCACGAGAGCTAAAGATGACAGTCCATGCGACTGCATGCGCTCGTAGGAGTGGTTCTTTTGGCATGGAAACCGAGGCAAGTAGGCCACCTGAACAACTTTTATAAATGGGACCCCGTTGAATTGTCAACAGAATGAGAGAAAGACGAACATTGAGCACAGCCAGAAATTGTTCATCATCATCTTCATCCACAAACCCTAGCCGCCACCATTTTCACCTCCATAACCATCTCTACCGGCATAGTGCTCTCTCATCTACTTCATACTTGTAATCATGCATCGCATAAGGCATCCATTATAAGACATATTCTAATCAATCAATCCCAAGATGGGTTCTTCAATGTTTTCTTCTCGCGGTTTGATCTCCATGTGTGAGTAGTTCTGTAAGGTAAGGGGTGAGGCATGAGCCTTGCAACCCCAGGTATTTGGTGAAGGGATCAATCAAAGTCTTTGACACAACGTCTCATATGTGTGAAATAAAATTATTCCATGAATTATCTCTTGTGTTTTCCGTGATCTTCATCCCTGGAGGTACCCAAGATCATGGACATGATGGGGAACGAATCATGAAAATAAAAAAATTCCTATGAGAAACCAAGATTTAATCTAGGAGATGCAAAGCAATGAGAGGGGAGTGTGTCTACATACCCTTGTAGACCGAAAGTGTGAGCATCACAACACGGTTGATCTAGTCGTACTCTTCACGATCCAATCACGATCAAATCTGATCTAGTGCCAAATGGATGGCACCTCCGAGTTTATCACACATACGGCTTGGCAGATTCCTCTCCTTCTTGATCAAACAAGTGACTGAGAGGAGGTAGATGAGATCTTAACCAACACAATGGCGTGGTGGTGGTGGCGGCAGTGGAATTTCGTCAGGGCTTCGCAAAGCGCTGACGGAACATGGACGTGGAGTAACGGGAGGGATACGGGGCAAGCATGGAAGGGTTGGTTGCCCCTGCACCTCCCCACTATATAGAGAGGTGGGGGAGAGGCGTGATAGACCTAGCCCTCCTCCCAAGGAATGGGCGGCAGCCAAGGGAGGAGGAGTGCCCTCCAAGCCAAGTGGAGGGCCCTCCCCTTTAGGGTTTCCCTTCCGCTAGGCGTATGGGCCATGTAGGGGTTGGTGCAGCTGGCCTAAGAAGGCCAGAGCACCCCCTACAGCCCATGCTACTGTTTTGGACGTGGTGGAACCCACCGAGGACTTCTGGGCCCCTCCGGAAACCTCTGGAACCTTCCGGTGACTTTCCGTTACAATACCAAAAAAACGGACTTTTCCTGGAACCCCGATAACAACTTTCCATATGTATATCTTTACCTCTGGATCATTATGGAGCTCCTCGTGATGTCCTGGATCCCATTCGAGATTTCGAACAACCTGCAAACTTTCCACTATTAATATCTCAATACTACCCTACAGCTAGCATGTTAAGCATGCGATCCTATGGGTTTGAGAATCATATAGACATGAATGAGACTCCTCACTGGTCAATAACCAATAGTGGGACCTGGATGCCCGTATTAGTTCCTACATATACCATGAAGAGTTTTATCAGTTGAACCATGATGTCAATGATTTAGTTAATCCTGTATACAATTCCCTTTATCCGGCGATGTTATTTGCCCGAGATTCAATCGTCGGTACCTCCATGCCTAGTTCAATCTTGTTACCGGCAGGTCTCTTAACTTGTTCCATAATACAACATCCCATGACTAAACTCATTAGTCACATGAAGCTTCTAATGATGTTTTATTACCTAGAGTGCTCAGAGATATCTCTCTATTACACGGAGTGACAAATCCCTGTCTCGATCCATGCAACCCAATAGACACCTCCAGAGATACCTATAGAGCACCTTTATGATCACCCAGTTATGTAGTGACATCTGATCGGACACAAAGTATTCCTACGGTGTCCAGGAGTGGCATGATCTCATGGTCTGAGGAACTGATACTTGACATAAAGAAAGTTGCAGTAAATAACTAAACGTTCTGATGCTAATCTTACGGTTGAGTCTGTCCATCACACCATTCTCCTAATAATGTGATCCCGTTATCCAATGACAACTCATGTCTATGGTTAGGAGAGCTTAACCATATTTTATTAATGAGCTAGTCTAGTGGTGGCTTACTAGGGACACTGTGTAGTTTATCTATTCACACATGTATTTAAGTTTTCGGCCAATACAATTCTAGCATGAATAATAAACATTTATAATGAACAGGAATATGTTAATAACCAATTCATTATTGCCTCTTGGGCATATTTCCAATAGTCTCCCACTTGCACTAGAGTCAATAATTTAGATTACATCGTAATGAATCTAACACCCATTGAGTCTTTATGTTCATCATGTTTTGCTTGTGGAAGATGTTTAGTCAATGGGTCTGGCACATTCAGATCCGTATGTACTTTCTAAAGTTCTATGTCTCCATCCTTAATGTAATTATGAATCGAGTTGAAGCAGTGTTTGAATTGCTTGGTCTTCTTGTGAAACCTGGGCTCCCTGGCAATGGAAGTGGCACTAGTGTTGTCATAAAGGATAGTCATTTGGTCTGATGCACTATGTATCACCCCTAGGTCGGATATGAACTCCTTCATCAAGACTCCTTCTTGCGATGCTTCTGAGGTAGCTATATACTACACTTCACATATAGATCCCGCTACGACACTCTGCTTGGAGCTCCACCAACTGACTGCTCCACCATTCAAAATAAATATGTATCCAGTTTGTGACTTCGAGTCATGTGGATCAGTGTCAAAGATAGCATCGACGTGACCCTTTACGACGAGGTCTTCGTCACCTCCATAAACAAGAAATATGTCCTTAGTCCTCTTTAGGTACTTAAGGATATTTTTGACCGCTGACCAGTGATCCACTCCTGGATTACTTTAGTACCTCCCTACCAGACTTATGGCAAGGTACACATCAGGTCTGGTACACAGCATGGCATACATTATAGGGCCTATGGCTGAGGCATAGGGTATGACCTTCATCCTTTCTCTTTCTTCTGCCATGGTCGGGCTTTGAGTTTGACTCAGCTTCATACCATGCAACACATGCAAGAACTCTTTCTTCGACTGATCCATTTTTAAATTCATAAAATTCTTGTCAAGGTGTGTTCTTTGTGGAAGTCCAATCAAGCGTCTCGATCTATCTCTATAGATCTTAATGCCCGATATGTAAGCAGCTTCACCTAGGTCTTTCATTGAAAAACTCTTGTTCAAATATCGCTCTATGCTTTATAGAAATTCTATATCATTTCCAATCAATAATATGTCATCCACATATAATATTAGAAATGCTACAGAGCTCCCACTCACTTTCTTTTAAATACAAGCTTCTCCGTAAGTTTGTATAAAAGCTTTGGTCACCTCATCAAAGTGTATATTCCAACTCCGACATGCTTGCACCAGTCCATAGATGGATCGTTGGAGCTTGCATACCTTGTCAACACCCATAGGATCGACAATACCCTTCCAGTTGCATCATATACAACTCTTACTTAAGGAAACCATTAAGGAACTTTGTTTTGACGTCCATCTACAAGATCTCATAGTCGTAATATGAGGCAATTGCTAACATAATTAACATACTTCAGCGTAGCTATGAGTGAGCAAGTCTCATCATAGTCAACCCCTTGAAATTGTCAGAAATGCTTTGCAACAACTCGAGCTTTATAGATGGTAAGATTGCCATCAGCACATGTCTTCTTAAAGATCCATTTTTCTCAATGGTCTGCCGGTCATCGGGCAAGTCTACCAAAGTCCATACTTTGTTTTCATACATGGATCCTACCTCTTATTTCATGGCCGCCATTTGTTGGAATCCGAACTCACCATTGCTTATTCATAGTTCGTAGGTTCACTGTTGTCTAACAACATGACTTCCAGGACAGCATTACCGTACAACTCTGTTGTTGAATGTACCCTGGTCGACCTATGAAGTTTAGTGGTAACTTGATCTGAAGTTTCATGATCATCATCATTATATTCATCTCTAGTTGGTGTAGACATCACGGGAGTGCTTTCTGTGCTGTGCTACTTCCCAATTCAAGAGAAGATACAATTACCTCATCAAGTTCTACTTTCCTCCCACTAACTTCTTTCGAGAGAAACTCCTTCTCTAGAAAGGACCCATTCTTGGCAACAAAAATGTTGCCCTCGGATCTGTGATAGAAGGTATACCCAATGGTCTCTTTAGGGTATCCTATGAAGATGCACTTCTCTACTTTGGGTTGGAGCTTATCAGGCTGAAGCCTTTTGACATAAGTGTCGCATCCCCAAACTTTAAGAAACGACAGCTTAGGTTTCTTGCCAAACCATAACTCATATAGTGTCATCTCAATGGATTTAGAATGTGCCCTATTTAAAGTGAATGCGGTTGTGATGACCCACAAATATAGGGGATCAATCGTAGTCCTTTTGATAAGTAAGAGTGTCGAACCCAACGAGGAGGAGAAGGAAATGACAAGCGATTTTCAACAAGGTATTCTCTACAAGCACTGAAATTATCGATAACAAATTGTTTGGTAGCAAGGTAATTCGTAACGGGTAACAAGTGACAAGTGTGACAAAGGTGCAGCAAGGTGGCCCAAACCTTTTTATAGCAAAGAAAAAGCCTAGACAAACTCTTATATCAAGCAAAGCGCTCCCGAGGACACATTGGAATTATTATCCAGTTAGTTTTCATCATGCTCAGACGATGCACATTCGCAACTTTGATAATTTGATATGTTGTGGACCAGATCTTGGGTGTTGTCCTTATTCAGAAAAGTCTCTGACTTATGATTAACCCCTCTCGCAAGCATCCGCAACTACGAAATATGAATTAAGATAAATGTAACCATAACAATAAACATGTGGATCCAAATCATCCCCTTACGAAACAACGCATAAACTAGGGTTTAAGCTTCTGTCACTCTAGCAACCCATCATCTACTTGCTACTTCCCAATGCCTTCCCCTAGGCCCAAATCATGGTGAAGTGTCATTTAGTCGATGTTCACATAACACCAGTAGAGGAAAGAAAACATACATCACATCAAAATATCGAATGAATACCAAATTCACATGATTACTTATAACAAGACGTCTCCCATGTCCTTGGCAATAGAAGTAACTACTCACAAAGCATGTTCATGTTCAAGATCAAAGGGGTATTCAATATCATCTAGGATCTGAACATATGATCTTCCACCAAATAAACCAACTAGCATCTACTACAAGGAGTAATCAACACTACTAGCAACCCACAGGTACCAATCTGAGGTTTTGAGACAAAGATTGTATGTAAGAGATGAACTAGGGTTTGAGATGAGATGGTGCTAATGAACATGTTGATGAAGATTGGTCCTCCATGATGGGAGGATCATTGGTGATGACGATGGCTTCGATTTCCCCCTCCTGGAGGGAAGTTTCCCATGTGAAATCGCTCTGCCGGTCCCGAAAGCCTTTCTCTTAATTTTTTAGGTCAAAACACTTCATATAGCAAAAGATGGGCACCGTAGGATGAACAGGGGGGCCACAAGCTCAAGGGGCACGCCCTTGGGGGTAGGGTGCGCCCCCCAGGCTTGTGGCCACCTAGTATTTCTTTGCCCGTAAAGTTTCAGGACATTTGGAGTGTGCAGAATAGGGATCTTAGATTTGCTCCTTTCCGGTCTAGAATTCCAGCTACCGTCATTCTCCCTCTTCATGTGAATCTTGTAACATAAGAGAGAAAAGGTATGAGAATTGCACCATAAAGTGTGATAACAGTCCATAATGCAATAAATATCAACATAAAAACATGATGCAAAATGGATGTATCAAGCTGTCTCTAATGCATAACCCCAAAGCGACAGTGTCAAATCAGTAAGAGACATAGTAGAATGCACCATATACTATAAAGTGCTATTAGGATGTTCAGACACACATTAGGCTGTGGTGTTCCAGGTGGCGTGAGTTGTGAAACAATTCCACATTGTCTTAAATGTGTGGCAAACTCATAACTCAAATATTCACCTCCACGATCAGATTGTAGAAACTTTATTTACTTGTTATGATGACTCTCCACTTCATCCTGAAATTCCATGAACTTTTCAAATGTTTCAGATTTGTGTTTCATTAAGTAAATATACCCATACGTACTCAAATCATCTGTGATGGTAAAAAATAATGATAACCACTGCGTGCTTCAACACTCATCGGACCGTGTACATCGGTATATTTAAAATAAGTCAATTGTCTGCTCCATTGTTCCAGAAAACAGGGTTTTAGTCATCTTCCCCATGTGGCATGGTTCACATGTTTCAAATGATTCATAATCAAGTGATTCCAAAATTCCATCAGCATGGAGTTTCTTCATGTGCTTTACACCATTGTGACCTAAGCGACAGTGCCACAAGTATATGCTACTTAACTTTTTATCTTTGGGCATCAATATTATGAACATGTGTATCACTACGACCAAGATTCAAAATGAATAAACCATTCAAAAGGGGTGCATGAGCATAAAAGATGTTATTCTTATAAATAGAACAACCATTATTCTCTTACTTAAATGAATAACTGTCTCGCAATAAACAAGATCCAGATATAATGTTCATGCTTAATGCAGGCACCAAATAACAATTATTCAGGTTCATAACTAATCACGTAGGTAAACGTAGAGGGATTGTGCCGACGACAATCACATCAACCTTGGAGCCATTTCCAACGCGCATTGTCAGCTCATCCTTAGCAAGTATCTGTTTATGCCGCAGCTCCTTTTTCGAGTTACAAATATTAGCAACCGAACCAGTATCAAATACCTAGGCGCTACTACGAGCACTAGTAAGGTAAACATCAACAACATGTATATCTAATATACCCTTCTTGATGTTGCCAACATTCTTATCTACCATCTACTTGGGGCAGTCCCACTTCTAGTGACCATTCCCCTAGCAATTGATGCACTCGGTCTAAGGTTTGGGTCCAGCCTTGGGTTTCTTCACGGGAGCGGAAACTTACTGGTCGTTCTTCTTGAAGTTCCCTTCCCTTGACTTTCTTGAAACTAGTGGTATTATTGACCATCAACACTTGATTCTCCTTCTTGATTTCTATCTTCATGACCATAAGCATCACGAAGAGGTCAGGGATCGTTTCCTCCATCCCTTGCATATTATAGTTCATCACAAAACCCTTGTAGTTTGGTGGCTGTGACTAGAGAACTTTGTCAATCACAACTTCATCCGGAAGATTAACTCCTAACTGATTCGGTGGTTGTAGTACCCAGACATTTTGAGTACGTGCTCACTAACGGAGTTGTGCTCCTCCATCTTGCAGCTAAAGAACTTGTCGTAGGTGTCATACCTGTCAACCCGAACATGAGCCTAAAATACCAATTTTAGCTCCTGGAACATCTCATATGCTCTATGGTGGTCAAAACGTCTTTGGAGCCCCGGTTGTAAGCCGTAAAGCATGGCGGACTGAACTATCGTGTAGTCATCATCCCTTGTCTTCCAAACATTCATAGCATCTAGGTTTGTGGGAGCGGGTGGTTCACCTAACGGTGCATCAAGGACATAAGCTTTCTCTGCAGCAGTGAGGATAATTCTCAAATTACGGACCTAGACCTCGTAGTTGCTTCCATAATCTTTCCACTTAGCTCTCTCTAGGAACGAATTAAAATTTAGGGGAGCTATAGCATGAGCCATTGATCTACAACATAAATTTGCTATTAATTAAGACTATGTTCATGATAATGGGTTTAGTTTATCAAATTACTAGTGAACTCCCATTTAAATTAACACCCCTCAAGTTGTCTAAGTGATACATGATCCAAATCAACCAACCCATGTCCGATCATCACGTGAGATGGGGTGGTCATCAATGGTTAACATATCCATGTTGATCATATCTACTACATGACTCATGTTCGACCTTTCAGTCCTCCGTGTTCTGGGGCCATGACTGTACATGCTAGGCTCTTCATGTTTATTCGCATGTGTAGAACTGGCTTACACCCGTTGTAGGAACGTAGAGTCTATCACACTCGATCATCACGAGATGCTTCGAAACGATGAAGTTTCACAATGGTGCATACTTAGGGAGAACACGTTTATCTTGAAATTAACAGAACGGGTCATCTTATAATGCTACTATCATCCTAAGCAAAATAAGATGCATGAAAAGATAAACATCACATGCACTCAATACATATGTGACACGACATGGACACTATCATCTTGTGCTTTTTATCTCCATCTCCAAAGCACCTGGCATGATCTCCATCCTCACTGGCATGACACCACCATGATCTCCATCATCGTGCTGTCATGTGGTTGTCTCCACCAACTATTGCTTGTATTACTATTGCTAACCCATAGCGATAAAGTAAAGCAATTACATGGCGTTTAATGATTGACACGCAAGACATACAATAAATTACATACAACCCTATGGCTCTTGCCAGTTGACTTAACCATCGATGCAAGTCATGAACCTATTACTAAATATAATCATCTCATACATCAACATATATCACATCACGTTTTGGCCATACCACATCACAACATGCCCTACAAAAACAAGTTAGACGTCCTCTACTTTCTTGTTGCAATTTTACGTGGCTTCTAGGGCAAACTATAAGAACCGTTCTTATCTATGCAAAACCACAACGATGATATACAAGTTGCCGTTTAACATTCTACAAGGACCATCGTTGTCGAATCATATTCAACTAAGGTGGGAGATACAGACACCCACAAAGCGACTTTTATGGAATACGAGTTGTACGTCAGTCAGTGGAACTGATTTCTTGTGCGTGCACAAGTAAGGTTGGACTAAGCCGCTTCATCCTACAATACTGCTGAATCCAAATCAAACAAAGGAAGTAAGAAATTTGAACATCAACACCGACAACTTATTTGTGTTCTACTCGTGCATATAAATCTACGAATAGACCTAGCTCATGATGCCACTGATGGGGAACAAAGCATGAAAATCAAAAAAATTCCTACGAACACCCACGATAATCTAGGAGATGCAAAGCAATGAGAGGGTAGTGTGACTACATACCCTTGTAGACCTAAAGAGTTAGCATCATAACACGGTTGATGTAGTCGTACTGTTCACAACTCAATCGTGATCCAATACAATCCAATACAGTGCTGAATGGACGGCACCTCCGAGTTTAGCACATGTACGTCTTGGCGGCGTCCTCTCCTTCTTGATCCAGCAAGTGAGGAAGAGTAGGTAGATGGGATCTGAACCAACATTATGGTATCGTGGTGGTTGTGGTGGTGGTGGCGGAATTCTGGCATGGCTTCGCAAAGCACTAACGGAACATGGAGGAGGATTAACGGGAGGGAGATGGGGCAAGCATGGAAGGGTTGGCTGCCCCCTGCACCTCTCCACTATATATAGGGATGAGAGAGGGGCATGCCAGCCCTAGCCCCCCTCCCAAGGTAGGGGGCGGCCAAGGGGGGAGGAGTGCCCTTCGAGCCATGTGGAGGGCCCTCCCCTTTAGGGTTTCCCTTCCCCTTGGTACATGGGCCAAGTACGGGCTGGTGCGCCTAACCCAATAAGGCCAGAGCCCCCCCCCCCCTTACAATCCATGCTACTATTGGGACGTGGTGGAACCCTCCGAGGAGTTCCGGACCCCTACAGAACCCTTTGTAACCTTCTGGTGACTTCCCGTACAATACCGAAAAAACCATACTTTTTCCTGGAACCCTGACAACAACTTTCCATATATAAATCTTTACCTCCTGACCATTCCGAAGCTCCTCGTGATGTCGCAGATACCATCTAGGACCCCGAACAACCTTTTGACTTTCCACTATTAGTATCTCAATACTACCCTAGCGCTACTGAATGTTAAGCGCGCGACCCAACGGATTTGAGAATCATGTAGACATGACAGAGACTCCTCTCTGGTCAATAAACAATAGCGGGACCTGAAGGCCCATATTGGTTCCCACATATCCCACGAAGATCTTTATCGGTTGAACCATGATGTGAAGGATTCAGTTAAACGCTTATACAATTCCCTTTATCCGGTGATATGTTACCTGCCCGAGATTCGATCGTTGATATCTCCATACCTAGTTCAATCTCATTACCGGCAAGTCTCTTTACTCGCTCCGTAATACAATATCCCGTGACTAAGCTCATTAGTCACATGAAGCTCCTTATGATGTTATATTACTAAGAGGGCCCAAATATATCTCTACATCACACAGAGTGACAAATCCCAGTCTCGATCCATGCAACCCAGCAGACACCTTCAGAGATACCTGTAGAGCACCTTTATGATCACCTAGTTACGAAGTAACATTGATAGCACACAAAGTATTCCTCCTGTGTCCGGGCGTGGCATGATCTCATGGTTTAAGGAACTGATACTTGACATGAAGAAATCTGCAACGCATAACTACACGACCTGATGCTAACCTTACGGTTGGGTTTTTCCATCACACCATTCTCCTAATGATGTGATCCCGTTATCAAATGAAAACACATATCTATGGTTAGGAAACCTTAACCATCTTTGATCAATGAGCTAGTCTAAAAGAGGCTTACTTGGGACACAATGTAGTTTATGTATTCGCATATGTATTTAAGTTTCTAGCGAATACAATTCTAGCTTGAATAATAAACATTTATCATGAACAGGCAATATGATAATAACCAATTTATTATTGCCTCTGGGGCATACTTCCAACAAGATATTGAGCACCGGTGAGGCTTGGAGCAAGGGGACAATGAAGTTTTATACCAAACACTAGTGACAGTATGGCTTAGTAGGGTAACATGGATCATACGCTTGGGGATTCATGAGGTGTAGTCTGCCACTTGCACTAGAGTCAACAATCTAGATTACACTAGAGTTAGTAATCTAGATTACACTAGAATCAATAATCTAGTTTACATCTTAATGAATCTAACAACCATGGAGTCTTTGTGTTGATCATGTTTTGCTCGTGGAAGAGGTTTAGTCAACGGGTCCGCCACATTCAGTCCCGGATGTACTTTGCAAATTTTTGTGTCTCTAATGTAATTATGAATGGAGTTGAAGCAGCGTTTGATGTGCTTGGTCTTCTTTTGAAATCTGGGCTCCTTGGCATGGCAATGGCACCAGTTTTGTCACAAAAGATAGTAATTGGATCCGATACACTAGGTATCACCCATAGGTCAGATATGAACTTCTTCATCAAGACTCCTTCTTGTGATGCTTCCGACGTAGCTATATACTCCACTTCACATGTAGATCCCGCTACAACGCTCTGCTTGGAACTGCACCAACTGACTGCGCCACCATTCATAATAAATATGTATCCGGTTTGTGACTTCGAGTCATCTTGATCAGTGTCAAAGATAGCATCAACGTGACCCTTTACGACGAGCTCTTCGTCACCTCCATAAACGAGAAACATGTCCTTAGTCCTCTTTAGGTACTTAAGGATATTTTTGACCATTGCCGGTGATCCACTCCTCGATTACTTTGGTATCTCCCTGGCAGACCTATGGCAAGGCACACATCAGGTCTGGTACACAATATGGCATATAATATAGGGCCTATGGCTGAGGCATAGGGTATGACCTTCATCCTTTATGTTTCTTCTGCCATGGCCAGGCTTTGAGTTTGACTCGGCTTCATACCTTGTAACATAGGCAAGAACCATTTCTTCGACTAATCCATTTTTAACTTCATCCAATTATTGTCAAGGTGTGTTCTTTGTGGAAGTACTATTAAGCGTCTCGATGAATCTCTATAGATCTTAATGTCTGATATGTAAGCATCTTCACCTAGGTCTTGTTCAAATAACCATTTATGGTTTCTAGAAATTCTATATCATTTCCAATCAATAATATGTCATCCACATATAATATTAGAAATGCTACAGAGATCGCACTCACTTTCTTTTAAGACAAGCTTCTATGTAAGTTTGTACAAAAGCTTTGGTCACCTCATCAAAGCGTATATTCACTACTAGGGAAAAGCCTAGCTATAGTGCGTGTAAAATGCCTAGTAGAAGCGCAAGGTGCAATGCTACTAGTAAGGAAGTACAGCTAACTTGTAACAGTAGCGTGTTTTGACCCGCACTACTACTATACATAGCAGTAGCGTTGTCCAGAAGAGTGCTACTACTAACAAGCATAGGAGTAGCGTTTGTTCATCCTGCGTTGCTGCTAAATAGTTGTAGCGCTTGCATACAACGCTAATGCTTCCTACCAAAGAGTGCACTTTGCCTATGACATTTGGTGGAGAATTGAACTACCGAACCGAGAGAGTCATGTTTGATCTAGTTGAACTTCCTCTGCCTTACAATGGGATAGTTGGTCGTCCAGCTCTAGCAAAGTTCATGGAGGCATCCCACTATGCCTAATATACCTTGAAGATGTCAGGTCTGATGGGGAACATTTCCATCCCGTCAGATAAGAAAGACGCGATCATATGTGTAGACAAGATGTATCAAGATGTGGTAGAAGCTGAAGCAGCGGACGCCCTAGCTCCCGCCAAGGAGACAAAGAATGGGAAGAAGGCTAGCAGAGATGCCGGCAAGGAATCCGGGAAGCGTGCCTGTCCTCGGAGGGCGCTGCACCTGTTGAGGACCTGCCAGCGAGTTCCACTAGCAAGAAATGCAAGGTTGCTTCACCTGCTGTGAAAAAGGTCCTGGCAAGGCATGATGGTGCTGACGGTACATTCACCATCGGCGCCACCATGGATGACAAAAAAGAAAGCACTCTCATTGCCTTCCTGCCAGCGAATGTCGATGTGTTTGCTTGGCAACCATCTGACATCCCCGGTGTGCCAGGGATGTAATCCAGCACCACCTTCCTGTCTGTCCTCATTCTAGACCCATCAACCATAAGGACAGAAAGCAAGCTTTGGAGCGGCACTAATTTATTGCTAAGGAAATCAAGAAACTTGAAGCAGCTGGTTTGGTCAGAGGAGTACTGCATCCGACTTGGTTAGCAAATCCAGTGGTAGTGTGCAATGCTAATCGGAAATGGAGGCTCTGCATTTATTTCACAGACTTGAACAAAGCTTGTCCAAAGGAACCTTTCCCCTGTCGCGCATTGATGAAATTGTTGATTCCACTTACGGATGTGATTTGCTATCCTTCTTGGATGTGTACTCTGGGTACCATCAGACATTTATGGCTAAAGATGAAGAAGAGAAGACCGCATCCATAACCCCATGTGGCACATACTCCTTTGTTCGGATGCCTTTTGGGTTAAAGAGCGCTAGATCCACTTTTGCAAGGGCGGTGCAAACTAGTTTTGAACGCCAAATAAACATGAATGTAGAAGCTTACATGGGTGATATAGTGGTCAACACCAAGGACAAATCAACACTCATTCAAGATTTGGAAGAGACCTTTGCAAACTTTTGGAAGATCAATTTGAAGCTAAACCCCGAGAACTGTGTGTTTGGTGTTTCCTCTAGCAAGCTCCACGGTTTCTTAGTGTCCCAGCGGGGGATAGAGGCGAACCCAGACAAGATTAGGGCAATCAAGCAAATTCAAGAACCATAGACTGTTAACGATGTGAGACGTTTGACTGGATGCGTTGCCGCGCTAAGTAGGTTCATCTCCAAGTCTCCCAAGCATGCCTTTCCTTTCTTCAAAATCTTGAAAAAGGCAGGCCTAGTGAAGTGGACCTCGGAAGCAAAAGTAGTGCTGCTAGACCTGAGAGCCTACCATTCCGCCACTCCCATCTTAATCGTGCCTAAACCGCGGGAGCGTTGCTACTGTATTTAGCAGCAACAATTCAAGTGGTTAGTGCAGCACTGGTGGCAAATCGAGAAGTGGATGAGGAAGCACTTGTGTTGGATTCAGGGCTCCGCAGACCCAAGAAGGTTTGAACTCTGGGGTATGTGCGAACATCTCAACCAACCCAATCCTCAAGCTCGCCACCCTACAGCCTAGCCTCGTCGAGCTCGCGTGAGCGGGGGAGAAGATGAACATGGCGGCTTGCCCAGGTTTAGGGCAACTTGCGGTGTAAAACCCTACTCCTACTTCGTGCTGTATTGGCCCCCCGAGGAGGCTTAAGATGAACTAGTACAGTGTATGAGCTGCCTCGCGAGGGCTCTAGTGATGTGGGTTCAATTCTCCCTCTATGATGGTGGCTAAACTATATTTATAGTGGCCTCAGTCCTCTTCCCTCGAAACTTAGGTGGGAAGGGACCCCACAACGGCCAATTTGAAAGGGGACAAGAAGTACATCTAATCCTAACAAAAGGTGGTCTTCGCTTGCAAAGCTTCTGGTCGTGACGCAGCGGTGGACTCGATGACATTTGTCCTGTCAAGCCCGTGGTCTTGGTCTCCTTTCACCAGAATGGAATGCTTTGGGGGATGCCTTGGGAACCCGCATCGGTCCATGCCTCCTTAGCACCGAAAGAGAAACTGCCTCCTCCACGCCTGTTGGTGCCCACATTTCCTTGGTCGTCATGGCTCACATCACCGCACCCTCGTGAGGTTGGGTTCCTGCATAGAAATCTCTGCTCCTTGGGAGGAAACCTGAGGAGGCCGCTCCTCTAGGGGTCTTAGTGTCGTACGCTTCGCGTGGCCGGGGACCTTGCGAGGGTTTTCTCTTGGAGTTGTTCCTACTGGGTCATACCAGGCCGTCGAGAGGGCCACGCCATGGGCCGCAGGCAGGCAAATCTGGGTACCCCCAATCCCAGAACATCGATAAGCTATAGCAGCTGTCCCCTTCTGAGACGACACTGAACCAGTCGCGACAAGATTGAACACAGATCAGAGAGAGGCAGAACAAGTTGTCAAAGGCAATCCTAAAATCGCAGCAAGGAAGAAAGTGGTGCAATGGACAGAGTACTTTGCCAGCTCCTAGTTACAGGGGGCTAGGTCAAGGTACTCTAGGGTGCAAGAGCTGAACATTGGCCTTATCATGGCCTCGAGGAAACTGCACCACTACCTCCAAGCCCACGAGACGATCATGGTTATCACCCGTTTCCCGCTGCAACGCATATTGAGGAACACTGAAGCCACAGGCAGAATAGTCGAGTGGGCACTTGAATTGTGAATCTTTGGCTGAAAGTATGAAAGCACTTCAACTATTCAGAGCAGGGCATTAGAAGAGTTCATTGCAGAATGGACGCCCAATCTAGACTAAGAAGTACTAGAGACAGTTCTCCCCGGCAAAGAAGCACCACAAGAGTTGATACGTCTCTGTCGTATCTATAATTTTTGATTGTTCCATGCCAATATTATTCAACTTTTATATACTTTTGGCAACTCTTTATACTATGTTTTGGGACTAACATATTGATCCAGTGCCAGTGCCAGTTCTTGTCTGTTGCATATTTTTTGTTTCGCAGAAACCCAATATCAAACAGAGTCCAAACAGGATAAAAACGGACAGAGAATTATTTTGGAATATTTGTGATTTTTGGGAAGTAAAATCAACGCGAGACGGTGCCCGAGTGGGCCAGGAGATAGGGGGGCACGCCCAAGTGAGGCAGGCGCGCCCTGGAGCCTCCTAGGTCCCCCATAAGGCGGTTGATGCTCTTATTTTTCCGCAAGAAAGCTAATTTTATGAGAAAGATCTGGGCGAAAGATTCACCACAATAGGAGTTCCGGATCTCCGTATATAAAAGAAACGGTGAAGGGGCAGAATCTGAGAATGCAGAAACAGAGATATAGATCCAATCTCGGAGGGGCTCTCGCCTCTCCCACGCCATGGGAGCCAAGTACCAGAGGAGAAACCCTTCTCCCATCTAGGGAGGAGGTCAAGGAAGAAGAAGAAGAAGGGGGGCTCTCTCCCTTTGCTTCCGGTGGCGCCGGAACGCCGCCGGGGGCCATCGTCATCACCGCGATCTTCACCAACACCTCCGCCATCTTCACCAACATCTCCATCACCATCCCCATCTATATTCAGCTGTCCACTCTCCCGCAACCCGCTATACCTTCTACTTGAACATGGTGCTTTATGATTCATATTATTTTCCAATGATGTGTTGCCATCCTATGATGTCTGAGTAGATTTTCATTGTCCTATCGGTGATTGATGAATTGCTATGATTGGTTTGAGTTGCATGTTTTATTATTGGTGCTGTCCTATTGTTCCCTCCGTGTCGTGCAAGCGTGAGGGATTTTCGTTGTAGGGTTTGCAATATGTTTCTGATTTGCTTATGGTGGGTGGCGTGAGTGAAAGAAGCACAGACCCGAGTAAGTAGGTTTTTTGTCTATGGGATAAAAGGGGACTTGATACTTTAATGCTATGTTTGGGTTTTACCTTAATGAATCTTTAGTATTTGCGGATGCTTGCTAGAGTTCCAATCATAAGTGCATATGATCCAAGTAGAGAAAGTATGTTAGCTTATGCCTCTCGATCAAATAGAATTGCAATAGTGATTACCGGTCTAGTAACGTAGTCAATTGCTTAGGGACAATTTCACCACTCCTACCACCACTTTCCCACACTTGCTTTATTTACTTTATTGCATCTTTATCTAAACAGCCCCTAGTTTTTATTTATGTGTTCTTTATTATCTTGCAAACTTATTCTATCACACCTACAAAGTACCTCTAGCTTCATACTTGTTCTAGGTAAAGCGAACGTCAAGCTGCGTAGAGTCGTATCAGTGGCCGATAGGACTTGAGAGAGTATTTGTTCTACCTTTAGCTCCTCGTTGGGTTCGACACTCTTACTTATCGAAAGAGGCTACAACTATCCCGTATACTTGTGGGTTATCAAGAGTGGACCATGTATTTTGATGGTGTTTTCTTGTTGCAGGGCACCGGAGCCAGCGTGCTTCTTATCACGCCCACCGGAGAGCGCCTCAAATATGTGGTGCAAATGGACTTTCCCTGGTGTCACACCCTAGCTAGTCCATGCATTAGAGTGTTGCATCATGTCTATTTTTCTCAACAGAAACTTGAAATGGGGATGACAGAACCCCCAGCCCCCTCTGAAACCAACTAGGGTTTACTAAAAATATTTTCAATGAACCTGAAATGCCCTTCTAAAATGTCCATCATTTTTGCCTTGGTTCAGAACCTCTGCCAAAAGTGGTGCACAATTTTCTAGGTCATCCTAAGGTCTTTGAATTAAATCATAAGTATTGTAGTTTGGGCATTTAAATTATATAAATTATTTTAAATGCTCAAATAATCCCAAACTAAAATGTTCCATGCTGGATATATTACAATTAATGGCCATGAGCAGTTTGGTGAATTTTGGAGTTGTTTAGGTATTTTTAGTAAGTCCACAAAGTTACAGAATAAATAAAAAAGATAAATAAAAAGGGAGAGAGGGAACTAACCAGCCAGCCCACTAGCCAGCCCACCTAGCCGGCCCAGCCCAGCAGCCGCTCCAGCGAGCTGCTTGCCTTCGCCAGGCAGGCAGGCAGGTGCTCGACGGCGGCACCAGCGTGCGCCACGCAGCTGCTCGCCGCCCTGCTTCCTCCCCTCACCTTTCTACCGACCGGTATGAGCTCCACGTCGCGCCCCGAACCCCGTGGACACATCCATTCTCCCTCTGCCTCTCTCCCTTGCTCTCCCGCTCCATGGCCGACGCCACCGTAGCCGCACCGTCGCCGTAGTCGTGCTCTCCGTCGTCCTTGCGCCGTGCCGTCATGTCCAGGAGCTCCGCCGCCCTCCTCTTCGTCGAGCTAGCCGAGCCCCGAGCGCTCGCTTGCCCCGAGGCCTCTGCACCGACCTCGCCCGACTCCGCCATCGCCGGAGATCCCCTTCACGGTCGCCACCGCACTAGCTCGTCCCCGACCGCGCCGTCTGCCCCCTCGAGCCCGCCGTGAGCCCAGCTACCTCTCCCCCCTTTCCTCTCTCGCTCTTGAGCTCCGTAGCGACTGCCCGTAGCTAACCCGCATGCGCCGCCGCGGAGCTCGTCGCCGACGTGACTCCGGCCACCCACTGGCCACACCACCATGTCCAACGCACTCACCGCACTCGTAGGAACCCGTAGCACCTCACCACGAGCCTCGCCGTGTCCCGTAGCCTCGGGTTCATCATCACCAGAACTCCAGCGACCGCCAAAGTCGTCGCCGGCGCAGTTTCCGGCCACCCCGAGCTCAACCAACACCACCAAGAGCTGCGGCTTGCTCCCAGCTACACGTAGATGCCCTCCGCCGCTCATTTGGTCGCCGGAATGCATAAAACCACTCTCGCCGCCGTGTTCGGCCTCGCCGGCGGCTTAACACCAGTGAGTTGACCCTGCTGACCCCTCGTTTGACCACGGCTGGGCCCAGTTTGACCCCCCTGGGTCAATGACAGGTGGGGCCCAGCCCTGTTAACTAATTAGGATTAGTTTTAATTAATATTTAGTTAAGCTAATTACACTGACACACGGGACCCACTTGTCAGGGTTGACCTGGACTGTTCCGTTGACCGCTGACTTCATTCTGACGTAATGCTGACGCAGTAATTTATTTACTGGAATTATTATTACACAGGAAATTCCAGTAAATACCACAAACTTCAAAAAATCATAGAAATTAATCTGTAACTCCAAATGCGAAGTTTTATATATGAAAAATGATCAGAAAAATCCAATCTATCCATTTGTACTGGTTTCGTGCATGTCTAAACAATTTAACCTGCTGTTTAGTGCAGAACAAGATAAAGCACTTATAAGGGCCATTTATGAGTTTGAAACTTGAATCTTTGATTCAAAATGGTTCAAACCCATCTGGTCTTAGTTGCATTACCCAATAAACTCATTTTGCCATGTTTCATGCATGCATCATTTTGTTACATATTGTTTGGTGATGTTTGTGTATCGATGCTCTTTGCGCAGGTTCTGCCTCCGAGGAGTACCACGATTACCCTAACGAAGAACAATACCAGTGCATCGACCCATCAGGCAAGCAACAAACCATTTGATCATATCGATACAATCCCATGTTCTCACTTCTGCTCTCTTTTACTGCATTAAGACAACGCGTTTCAAACTGCTGTGTGCTACGGTAGTTGAACCCATTTCCTCTGCATGACCTGTCATTGCCACAGTAACTAGATGAAACCCACTAGCATGTGTAGGAGTTGATTGAGCCATATGTATGTGTTGTTCCTACCTTGCTATGCCTGCTATGCCTAGAGTCGTGTCAGGTCTGGTTCATCTGGGTGATGGGCTAGAGTGAAATGATCATGCCGGTAATGAGAGTGATGTGTTGAACAAGATTTGGTAAAGGTATCGATGACAGGCCATGTAGGAGTACATGGTGGGTTGTTTCATTGAAGCCGACCTTAAGCCCTGAGATCTGTATGCGTGATTTAAGATTCAGCTACTACCATGCATTGGGCCCTGAAATATGACCCCGCTCGACTTCTTATCCACCTTAGTTCTCTGTCCAGGAGTTGCAAGTAGTTTCTGGTGTTTGTAGCTTACTGGAGGCCGTGGACAGCGCTGACCGCGGGGTGGGCTGTGATGCGGTAGGTACGTGGCACGGTGTACCAGATACCCGTTAGGTATCTCGGGAACCCTGTACACATCGTTTGGGGCCGTATGTGGAAACCTCGGCCGGACTCCCTGCGGATGGAACCTGGATAGGCGATAAACCTAGACTAGAGACTTAGGTTTTTAGGTAGGTCGTGGTCTACACCCACGTCGGCTTTCGCTTGAAGTCTACCGAGCACATGTCGTGTGCAGATGCTAAGTGGTGGAAACATGTATGAAGAAGTACACCCCTGCAGGGTTAACATTATCTATTCGAATAGCCGCGTCCGTGGTAAAGGACTACTTGGTTGCCTATACAGTTCATAGACAAGTAAATGGATACTACTAAAAATCTCAAGATAAGCGTGAGTGCCGAGGATGGCTCTTCCGTAGGAAGACGGAGGTGGATCCTCGGTAGTGTATTGAAGTGGTGTGTAGTGGACTCGTGTGCACAAAACTATTTCAAGTTGGTGTCTCGTAAGATAGCTTAGCCAAGAGTCAAAGCTGGCTTGCTGCAATAACCCCACCAACCCTTCTTGATAATGTGCATGTATGTAGGATCTGCTGTCAGTCTTGCTGAGTACCTTTGTACTCATGTTGCTTTAAATTACATTTTTTTCAGAAGACGCTGCAACCCCTTCTGATGGGTTCTTCGTAGACGTTGACATCGATGAGTAGACTGAGGCCCAGGTGGTGATCCTCAGCTTGTGAAGGACCATGTAGTATAGCCAGGCTTCCCCAAGCCTCTTTTATTTTACTAGTTGTCCGTACTCAGACAAGTTACTTCCGCTGTAGGCTTGTATGCTTGTATGACTTGAATGTTGGGTCGTGTGACCCGTACTTGTGTGTATGCTATGTATGGCTCTCTGAGCCTTTAAATAAGGTACTTGTGTCATAGAGTCATGTTGTGATGCCTTGTTGTATTTGCACATATCGAGCATATTGTGTGTATGATTGAAATGCTTGGTATGTGTGGGATCTGACTATCTAGTTGTTTATCCTTAGTAGCCTCTCTTATCGGGAAATGTCTCCTAGTGTTTCCACTAAGCCTTGGTAGCTTGCTACTGCTCCGGAACACTTAGGCTGGCCGGCATGTGTCCTTCTTCGTTCCTATGTCTGTCCCTTCGGGGAAATGTCACACGATGGATACCGGAGTCCTGTTAGCCCGCTACAGCCTGGTTTACCGGAGTCCTTCTAGCCCAGTGCTACAGCCCGGATTCACTTGCTGATGACCGACACGTTCGATGCTGGGTCATGGATGCCTGTCCCTGTAAGTCTGTGCCACTTTGGGTTTACGACTAGCCATGTCAGCCCGGGCTCCTTACAATATGGATGCTAGCGACACTATCATATACGTGTGCCAAAGGGCGCAAACGGTCCCCGGGCAAAGGTAAGACAACACCCGTGGGAATACCGTGCGTGAGGCCGCAAAGTGATAGGAGGTGTTACATGCTAGATCGATGTGGCATCGAGTCGGGGTCCTGACAGCGTTGGCATCAGAGCCGGACTGCCTGTAGGTTCTCCAAGCCAAACTGGTCGATGTTGAGTCTAGAAATACTTTAGTTATATGTAGCGGAATTGATTGTGGGATGGAACGTAAGGCTCTTTTTACTCCTTTATCTCATGAAATTCTGATCTGAGTCAGTCTATTCTTCCACCGGGGGTTAAGGAATTAGGATCTCTTCTCTCTATCAGGTTCACGTGTTACTAATCAGTAGTACCTTATAGGTTTGATGGTTACAAGCCTAGTTCAATTCTATTACCCCATTATGTGCTAAGATGGACCCAGAACCTTGATATGATGTTGTTGAGTGTCTATGCAATTCTTTGCAAAATGCCTCAAAATCCTTTTTGAGCATTTACAGCCGTTATGCTGTCCAATTTCTACTAGGAATTCTAATGTCTTGTGTTTATCATGTTCCAGATGGCTTCCCGTCCTCAGAATCAAGTGGTTCGTTTGACTCGATGCCTAGATGTACCCGGCCATACTGTGGTCAGGGTAATGACTAAGGCAGGATACCGTTGGTATCCTGAGTACACGGTCGAAGAGCAATTCCGAGACTTTAATCAAAGTCCATATTTTTGCACTGTCAGGATATTTCCATCTTATCCTGGATCTACCGAGCCCCTCCACTGCTCCTATGGACTCGGGGTTGCTATTGAGATGGCTGTGCAGGATGCTGCCTACTCTATGATGACCATCATGCGAGTCAGGACTGGCCTATTTCGGGACTCCGACTTCCGGTATATGCCAGCTTCACTCCCGGGAGCACAAGGGTATCTCCAGGCTATCTATGCTGACTCCACTCAGGAGGACTCACTAACCCGCACCACTGCACAGTTCCTTGAAGACAAGGACCGTGAAAATTGAGCCTTGAGACTAGAGCTTTTCAATACCCGTGCTGATCATTGGGGCACTTTGACTCGGTTTGCACCGGCTGTGCAAGCGGGATATATGGATATGCGAGATCTCTATCCTGTGAGATCTGCTCTTCCAGACATGATGGATTGGCGTGATGTAGGAGGCATCACCCCACCTCGTGGTCCCCGCAGGCCACCATTTGTTGGTCCAAGACCTCATCCTAGCCCCTATGGTCCACAAGCTCCACGGGACCGACTGTTTTCCAGATGATCACGTTGAGCTTCCAGGCTATGGTGGTGACTTCTATGAGGACTACTACGGAGCTGTCTGAGTTAGTAGCAGTATCACTAGTAATGTAATAGTTGTATTTCCACTGTCCTGCGTGACTCGTGGGATATGACTTAGCTTGTACCACCTTTCGGAGGTGTAGAAAAATAATGTATAGGAGCTTGGAATGCCCCCGATGAGATGTAATCTTCCTTTCACCGTAGTAGTAATTTGTTTGGTTTTGTACTAAACCTTGTATGGTGTGTATGACGATGGAATAAAAGAAGCAGTTTCTGTATCTACCATGTCATACGAATGATCATCTTACATTCCAAGTTATCCATTACATTCTACATTTCTATGTTAGAATCTTATCATCCTGGACTAAACCATTGTCTTGTTTTCCTAGGATGGTTAACACCCGCACCAACCCTGCTCCCCCAGAGCAGGACGAAGGCAGCAGAGTTGGGGAAACAAACCGGCCTCACCCTCCTTCTATGGCCGAGGTTATGCTGGAAGCCGAGAGAAACAAGTGGGAGACCAACCGTTTGTTGGAGCGCATCGAGCAAAACACAGCACACCATCAGAGGAATAACTTGGTGTCGCTCAGCGACTTCATCAAGTTACATCCACCCACCTTCCACCACTCTGTCGAGACTCTCAACGCTGATGACTGGCTTCGCAGTATTACTCACAAGCTATGCTCTGCACTCGTAGCTGAGGCTGACAAGGTCACATTTGCTGCATATCATCTTGAAGGCCCCGCCAGTCTCTGGTGGGAGAACTATGGAGCCGTGCGCCTAGTGGGCCAGGTCACTACTTGGGCTGAATTCAGCGAGGCTTTCCGTGAACATCACATTCTGGAGGGTCTTATGGACCGTGGAGGAGTTCTGCAGTTTCACTCAAGGTCGACTCTCTGTGGATGCATACAGTAGGGAGTTTGGTAACCTAGCACGTTATGCAACTGAGGAAGTTTCTACTGATGCCAAGAAGCAAGCAAGGTTCCGCAAGGGACTTAGCCCTGACCTTCGCCGTGACCTCCATCTGCATGAGTGCACATCTTTTCAGAAGCTTGTTAACAAGGCCATCAGTGCTGAGTCTGGTCAGTCTGATTATGAAGCAACGTGCAAGCATGGCCGCGACATGGGTTCGTCATCCGGTGCTGGTCCACAGAAGCGCCGGGTGTGGGTGCCTAACACTGCCCTGCCACCCAGGTTCACACCGAGGCCATCCTATCAGGCGCCTCGTCCAGCTCAACAGTATGCACCAGCCAATCCCTATGGTGGGCCAACCAACAATGCTCCTCCACGCACCAGCTCCGTGACATGCTTCAAGTGTGGGGAATCGGGCCACTACCTGCGCAAGTGTCCCCAGACCAACCCCAACCAGTTTGGAAAAGCTGTTGGCCGTGGCAAGCCGACAGGGAAATTGTTCTACGCCAAGTCGGCCACCGCTGCACGTGGCCACGTCAACTATATCTCTGCTGAAGAAGCTCAAGAGGATCCAAACGTCGTTCTTGGTAGGCTCCTTGTTAATTGCCACCCGGCATCTGTTCTTTTCGATACTGGAGCATCTCATTCATTTATATCCGAGAGCTATGCTCGACTGCATAACACCACATTCTGTGAGATGCCGACCTCTATGGTAATTCAAACCCCGGGATCCAAATGGCAAACTTCTAGAGTAAGCCATGGGAATGAAATTCAAGTCGACAGACTGGTTTTTCTCGCATCTTTGATAGCTCTCAAATCTTCGGATATTAATATCATCTTGGGTATGGACTGGATGTCAGCCCATCATGCCACTATTGATTGCTTCTCTAGGACTGTTCAACTCACACATCCTTTGGGAAAGATAGTCAATGTCTTGACCTGAGTAGCCAAGCGACAGCTATATTCTCTTAACTCCAGTCCTTTGCCAGACCTCGAAGATGTTCCGGTAGTCCGTGACTTTCCGGATGTCTTTCCAGAGGAATTGCCAGGTGTTCCACCTGACAGAGATGTCGAGTTCGTGATAGATCTCATTCCAGGAACTGTCCCAATTTCTAGAAGACACTATAAGATGGCACCACTAGAACTAGCCGAGCTTAAGAAACAACTCGATGAGTCCTTGAAAAAGGGTTTCATACATCCTATTTCGTCTCCATGGGCTTGTCCCGTTCTCTTCATCAAGAAGAAGGATGGTACAGATCGGATGGTTGTAGATTATCGACCAGTCAACCTGGTCACAATCAAGAACAAGTATCCGCTCCCCAGGATCAACGATCTGTATGATCAGCTCGCTGGATCCTCAGTCTTCTCCAAAATGGATTTGAGGTTGGGCTACCATCAAATCAAAATCAGGAACGGGGACATTCCTAAAACGGCCTTTGTTAGTCGTTATGGCCAATACGAGTACACCGTCATGTCCTTCGGTTTAACCAATGCTCCCGCCACTTTCTCTAGGTTAATGAACTCAATCTTCATGGAGTATTTGGATAAGTTCGTCGTGGTTTACCTCGATGATATACTCATCTACTCCAAGAACGAGGAAGAACATGCTGAGCATCTAAGGTTAGTGTTGATGAAACTTCGAGAGCATCGCCTTTATGCCAAATTTTCTAAATGCGAATTTTGGTTGCCAGAAGTGACCTATCTAAGACATGTAATTTCTGGTAAGGGTATTGCTGTCAATCCCGAGCGAGTTCAAGCCGTCCTTAATTGGACTCCACCTGAATCGGTCAAGCAAGTTCGGAGTTTCCTTGGCTTAGCGAGCTATTGTCGCCGCTTTGTCGAGAACTTCTCCAAGGTTGCCAAACCTCTAACTGAACTCCTCAAGAAAGATAAAAAGTTCGAGTGGACTCCACAATGTGAGCACAGCTTTCAGGAACTGAAAAGACGCCTGACATCTGCTCCCGTACTGGTACCACCAGATTTCTCTAAGGACTTTGTTATCTATTGCGACGCCTCGCGACAAGGACTAGGTTGCATTCTTATGCAAGATCGTCACGTAATTGCTTATGCTTCACGGAAATTGCACCCACATGAGGAGAATTACCCTACTCATGATCTAGAGCTTGCAGCTGTAGTCCATGCACTTAAAACCTGGCGACATTACCTCCTCGGTAATCGTTGCGAAATCTTCACCGATCATCAAAGTCTGAAGTATATATTCACCCAACCGGATTTGAATCTCAGGCAAAGACGTTGGGTCGAGTTGATCACAGATTTCGACTTAGGGATAACTTACACCCCAGGAAAAGCCAATGTCATGGCTGATGCACTAAGTCGTAAATCTTATTGTAACAATATGATGCTACAACAAAGTCAACCGCTTCTACATGAGGAATTTCGGAAACTTAATCTTCACATCGTTCCTCGAGGATTTCTTTCCACCTTGGTGGCGAAACCTACTCTTACGGATCAAATCATCGCTGCCCAAAAGCGAGATAAAGGGATATCTAGGATCAAGGAGAACATTGCTAGCGGAGGTGCTAGATGTTTCTCCACAAATGATCATGGTGTTGTGTACTTTGAGAACGGTCTAGTGGTTCCCAAAAACCAACATTTACGGCAGTTGATCCTTAAGGAAGCTCATGAATCTCCTCTCACCATTCATTCCAGTAGTACCAAGATGTATCAGGACCTACGCCAGAGGTTTTGGAGGACTAGGATGAAGAGAGACATTGCTCAGTTTGTTGCTAGTTGCGACGTCTGTCGTCGTGTAAAAGCAGAGCATCAACGGCCTGCTGGCACCCTTCAACCCCTAGCTATTCCTGAATGGAAATGGGATAAAATTGGTATGGATTTCATCACCGGTTTTCCCAGGACCAAGAGAGGGAATAACGCTATCTTCGTCGTTGTCGATCGTCTTTCCAAAGTGGCCCATTTCCTACCTGTTCGTGAGAGTATAACTGCTAGTCAGCTAGCAGACTTGTATATCTCCCAGATAGTATCCCTCCATGGTGTTCCACTGGAAATTAACTCGGATCGAGGAAGTCTCTTCACCTCTCGATTTTGGGAAAGTTTCCAAAATGCTATGGGAACCCGCCTTTCCTTTAGCACTGCTTTTCACCCTCAATCAAGTGGTCAAGTAGAACGTGTCAACCAGATCCTAGAAGACATGCTTCAAGATTCTGTTATCTCATTCAGAATGGATTGGGAGAAATGCCTTCCATTTGCCGAATTTGCTTATAACAACAGCTATCAATCTAGCTTGGGTAAAGCCCCTTTTGAAATTCTCTATGGACGAAGGTGTCGAACACCCCTTAACTGGTCAGAAACCGGGGAAAGACAATTCTTTGGCCCGGATATGATCCAGGAAGCAGAAGAGCAAGTTCACATCGTTCGTGAAAAGTTGAAAACAGCCCAATCTCGTCAAAAGAGTCAATATGACCAAAAACATAAGGCTATGACTTTTGAGGTTGACGAGAAGGCTTACCTTCGGGTTACTCCTCTGAAGGGAACCCATCGTTTCGGTATCAAACGCAAATTGGCTCCTCGCTACATTGGACCCTTTCGCATTCTCGCTAAACGAGGAGAAGTTGCCTACCAATTGGAACTACCTCCGCATCTCTCCAGAGTCCATGATGTCTTCCACGTTTCTCAACTCAGGAGTTGCTTCTCGGATCCTATCCGTGGAGTGGACCACGAAACGCTTGATCTTCAAGATAGCCTCACGTATCGAGAGTACCCCGTTCGTATCCTCGATCAAGCCGAGTGTACCACTCGACGCCATAATATCAAGTTTCTCAAGGTTCAATGGTCGCACCATTCTGAGAAGGAAGCAACTTGGGAAAGGGAGGATCGTCTTCGACTTGAGTACCCCGCCTTCTTTCCGGAGGAACCTAAATCTCGGGACGAGATTCTTTTGAGTGGGGGTGAGTTGTCACACCCTAGCTAGTCCATGCATTAGAGTGTTGCATCATGTCTATTTTTCTCAATAGAAACTTGAAATGGGGATGACAGAACCCCTAGCCCCCTCTGAAACCAACTAGGGTTTACTAAAAATATTTTCAATGAACCTGAAATGCCCTTCTAAAATGTCCATCATTTTTGCCTTGGTTCAGAACCTCTGCCAAAAGTGGTGCACAATTTTCTAGGTCATCCTAAGGTCTTTGAATTAAATCATAAGTGTTGTAGTTTGGGCATTTAAATTATATAAATTATTTTAAATGCTCAAATAATCCCAAACTAAAATGTTCCATGCTGGATATATTACAGTTAATGGCCATGAGCAGTTTGGTGAATTTTGTAGTTGTTTAGGTATTTTTAGTAAGTCCACAAAGTTACAGAATAAATAAAAAAGATAAATAAAAAGAGAGAGAGGGAACTAACCAGCCAGCCCACTAGCCAGCCCACCTAGCCGGCCCAGCCCAGCAGCCGCTCCAGCGAGCCGCTTGCGTTCGCCAGGCAGGCAGGCAGGTGCTCGACAGCGGCACCAGCGCGCGCCACGCAGCTGCCCGCCGCCCTGCTTCCTCCCCTCGCCTCTCTACCGACCGGTATGAGCTCCACGTCGCGCCCCGAACCCCGTGGACACATCCATTCTCCCCTGCCTCTCTCCCTCGCTCTCCCGCTCCATGGCCGACGCCACCGTAGCCGCACCGTCGCCGTAGTCGCTCTCTCCGTCATCCTTGCGCCGTGCCGTGGTGTCCAAGAGCTCCGCCGCCCTCCTCTTCGTCGAGCTAGCCAAGCCCCGAGCGCTCCCTTGCCCCCGAGGCCTCTGCACCGACCTCGCCCGACTCCGCCATTGCCGGAGATCCCCTTCGCCGTTGCCGCCGCACCAGCTCGTCCCCGACCGCGCCGTCTGCCCCCTCGAGACCGCCGTGAGCCCAGCTACCTCTCCCCCCTTTCCTCTCTCGCTCTCGATCCCCGTAGCGACTGCACGTAGCTCACCCGCACGCGCCGCCGCGGAGCTCGTCGGCGACGTGACTCCGGCCACCCACTGGCCACACCACCATGTCCAACGCACTCACCGCACTCGTAGGAACCCGTAGCACCTCACCACGAGCCTCGCCGTGTCCCGTAGCCTTGGGTTCATCATCACCCGAACTCCGGCGACCGCCAAAGTCGTCGCCGGCGCCGTTTCCGGCCACCCCAAGCTCAACCAACACCACCAAGAGCTGCGGCTTGCTCCCAGCTACACGTAGATGCCCTCCGCCGCTCATTTGGTCGCCGGAATGCATAAAACCACTCTCGCCGCCGTGTTCGGCCTCGCCGGCGGCTAAACGCCTGTGAGTTGACCCTGCTGACCCCTCGTTTGACCACGGGTGGGCCCAGTTTGACCCCCCTGGGTCAATGACAGGTGGGGCCCAGCCCTATTAACTAATCAGTATTAGTTTTAATTAATATTTAGTTAAGCTAATTACACTGACACATGGGACCCACTAGTCAGGGTTGACCTGGACTGTTCCGTTGACCGCTGACGTCATTCTGACGTAATGCTGACGCAGTAATTTATTTACTGGAATTATTATTACACAGGAAATTCCAGTAAATACCACAAACTTCAAAAAATCATAGAAATTAATCTGTAACTCCAAATGCAAAGTTTGATATATGAAAAATGATCAGAAAAATCCAATCTATCCATCTGTACTGGTTTAAACAATTTAACCTGCTGTTTAGTGCAGAACAAGATAAAGCACTTATAAGGGCCATTTATGAGTTTGAAACTTGAATCTTTGATTCAAAATGGTTCAAACCCATCTGGTCTTAGTTGCATTAGCCCAATACACTCATTTTGCCATGTTTCATGCATGCATCATTTTGTTGCATATTGTTTGGTGATGTTTGTGTATCGGTGCTCTTTGCGGCAGGTTCCGCCTCCGAGGAGTACCACGATTACCCTAACGAAGAACAATACTAGTGCATCGACCCATCATGCAAGCAACCAACCATTTGATCATATTGATACAATCCCATGTTCTCGCTTCTGCTCTCTTTTACTGCATTAAGACAACGCGTTTCAAACTGCTGTGTGCTACGGTAGTTGAACCCATTTCCTCTGCATGACCTGTCATTGCCACAGTAACTAGATGAAACCCACTAGCTTGTGTAGGAGTTGATTGAGCCATATGTATGTGTTGTTCCTACCTTGCTATGCCTGCTATGCTTAGAGTCGTGTCAGGTCTGGTTCATCTGGGTGATGGGCTAGAGTGAAATGATCATGCCGGTAATGAGAGTGATGTGTATAACATGATTTTGTAAAGGTATCGATGAGAGGCCATGTAGGAGTACATGGTGGGTTGTTTCATTGAAGCCGACCTTAAGCACTGAGATCTGTATGCATGATTTAAGATTCAGCTACTACCATGCATTGGGCCCTGAAATATGACTCTGCTCGACTTCTTATCCACCCTAGTTCTCTGTCCAGGAGTTGCAAGTAGTTTCTGGTGTTTGTAGCTTACTGGAGGTCGTGGACAGCGCTGACCGCGGGGTGGGCTGTGATGTGGTAGGTAGGTGGCACGGTGTACCGGATACCCGTTAGGTATCTCGGGAACCCTGTACACATCGTTCGGGGCCGTATGTGGAAACCTCGGCCGGACTCCCTGCGGATGGAACCTGGATAGGCGATAAACCTGGACTAGAGACTTAGGTGTTTAGGTAGGTCATGGTCTACACCCAGGTCGGCTTTCGCTTGAAGTCTGCTGAGCACATGTCGTGTGCAGACGCTAAGTGGTGGAAACATGTATGAAGAAGTACACCCCTGTAGGGTTAACATTATCTATTCGAATAGCCGCATCCGCGGTAAAGGACTACTTGGTTGCCTATACAGTTCATAGACAAGTAAATGGATACTACTAAAAATCTCAAGATAAGCGTGAGTGCCGAGGATGGCTCTTCCGTAGGAAGACGAAGGTGGATCCTCGGTAGTGTATTGAAGTGGTGTGTAGTGGACTCGTGTGCGCAAAACCATTTCAAGTTGGTGTCTCGTAAGATAGCTTAGCCAAGAATCAAAGCTGGCTTGCTGCAATAACCCCACCAACCCTTCTTGATAATGTGCATGTATGTAGGATCTGTTGTAAGTCTTGCTGAGTACCTTTGTACTCATGTTGCTTTAAATTACATTTTTTTCAGAAGACGCTACAACCCCTTCTGATGGGTTCTTCATAGACGTTGACATCGATGAGTAGACTGAGGCCCAGGTGGTGATCCTCAGCTTGTGAAGGACCATGTAGTATAGCCAGGCTTCCCCAAGCCTCTTTTATTTTACTAGTTGTCTGTACTTAGACAAGTTACTTCCGTTGTTGGCTTGTATGCTTGTATGACTTGAATGCTGGGTCGTGTGACCCGTACTTGTGTGTATGCTATGTATGGCTCTCTGAGCCTTTAAATAAGGTACTCGTGTCGTAGAGTCATGTTGTGATGCCTTGTTGTATTTGCACATATCGAGCATATTGTGTGTATGATTGAAATGCTTGGTATGTGTGGGATCTGACTATCTAGTTGTTTGTCCTTAGTAGCCTCTCTTATCGGGAAATGTCTCCTAGTGTTTCCACTGAGCCTTGGTAGCTTGCTACTGCTCCGAAACACTTAGGCTGGCCGGCATGTGTCCTTCTTTGTTCCTGTGTCTGTCCCTTCGGGGAAATGTCACGCGATGGATACCGGAGTCCTGTTAGCCCGCTACAGCCCGGTTTACCGGAGTCCTGCTAGCCCAGTGCTACAGCCCGGATTCACTTGCTGATGACCGACACGTTCGATGTTGGGTCATGGATGCCTGTCCCTGTAAGTATGTGCCACTTTGGGTTTACGACTAGCCATGTCAGCCCGGGCTCCTTACCATATGGATGCTAGCGACACTATCATATATGTGTGCCAAAAGGCGCAAACGGTCCCCGGGCAAAGGTAAGACGACACCCGTGGGAATACCGTGCGTGAGGCCACAAAGTGATATGAGGTGTTACATGCTAGATCGATGTGGCATCGAGTCGGGGTCCTGACACCCGGAAGAAGGCCACTAACAACACTGATGAGTATGAGGGGCTCCTTGCCAAACTCATAATTGTAGTGGAATTGGGAATCAAGAAGTTGATCATTCGCGGAGGTTCTCAATTAGCGGTGAGGCAAGTCAACAAAGATTATCAGAGCCTGTTGATGGAGGCATATGTGGAGGAGGTGAGAAAGTTGTAAGAGCACTTTGATGGGTTACAAGCTGAGCACGTGCCACGAACAGAAAATGACATAGCCGATCACATGTCAAAGTGCGTCGCGCAAAAGCTTCTTATGGAACCAAGGACTTTTTTCTCCATCTGACTCAACCATCAGTATCCCCTTCAACGATGGCTAGAAAAAGAAGAAAGCTGGACCTCGACAAGCATTTCCCGACAGAACTCCCTGACGCCTCTAGTAGATAGGCTGCCGGGGGTAACCCTGCTTTGGTTGGTGAGCCACACCCTCCTGCTTAACCACAAATACTTACGGTAGAAGGGAGTGCTCCCACGAATGAAGAGGTGTCCTTAGTCCTTGTTGTCGAGCCGCGAGCTCCAGCTTGGGCGCAACACATAGTCTACTTCTTGCAATCAGGAGAACTCCACGAAGGGCAAGAAGAAGCTGAAAAAGAAGGCCGGCGGTCTAGTATGTATTAGTTTGTCGATGACACTCTGTACAGGAAGAGGCCAAACAGGGAGAAATTGAAATGCGTCTGCCAGGATACATGGGGGTATGTCTGGCTCTCACATTGGATCAAGACCACTGGTTGGAAAGCCTTCCCACAGGGTTTCTACTGGACCACAGCCCTCTAGGATGCAACAAAGCTCATCACCAAGTGTGAAGCCTGCCAGTTCCATTCCAAGAACATCCATCAACCAGTTCAAGCTCTCTAGATGATCCTTTTATCCTGGCCATTTTTGGTCTGGGGGCTCGATGTCTTGGGCCCCTTCCCCCGTACTACTGGAGTCTTTGAATTCTTGTATGTCGCAATCGACAGGTTTACAAAGTGGCTAGAAGTGGAGCCAGTGAGGAAGGTGATCGCACAATCAGCTATCAAGTCCTTGAAAGGATTGGTGTGCCATTTTGGAGTACCCGGCAGGATAATCACCGACTACGGCACACAGTTCACGAGACGCACCTTCATGCAGTACGCCCAAAGCTTTGGGAGCAAGGTCTCCTTTGCCTCTGTTACTCATCCCTGGAGCAATGGGCAAGCTAAAAGGATGAATGCTGAAGTGCTACGTGGGCTCAAGGCAAGAGCTTTTGATAGGTTGTAGAAATGCAGCAGAGGCTGGATTAATGAGCTGTCGGTGGTTCATTTGTCACTCCGTATGGCACCGAATCGAGCCACCGGCCAGACTCCTTTCTCCCTAGTGTATGGGGCAGAAGCAGTGCTCCCCACCGAACTTATGTGCGGGTCACCTCAAGTACTTGCCTACAATTAAGTAGAGCAAGATAAGCTTCGGCATGACGATGACATGCTCCTTGAGGAAGATCATCTCTGGGGCGCTGTATGTGTTGCATGCTACCAGCAAGCCCTTTGCGGCTATCATAGCTGCAGGATTCATGCCCGGAGCCTTGAGGAAGGCGACCTTGTCCTTAGGCATGTTTAGTCCGCCAAGGGTTCCAACAAGTTGACGCCAAAGTGGGAAGGCCCTTACCGGGTAGTACAAGTCACCAGACCTGGCGCAGTCCATCTAGTGACCGAAGATGGCATTAAAGTGCAAAATTCATGGAATATTGATCATCTTCACAAGTTCTACCCATAAGGCATGGCTATCGGGCTCAGTTCCCAACAGTCACCTTTTGTACAAGCCTTGTCGATGTGCATGTATGTAGGACCTTGAAGTAAGTCTAGAGGGGGGGTGATTAGACTACTTGACCAATTAAAAACTTAACATTTTCCCAATTTTAGAGTTTGGCAGATTTTAGCTATTTTAGGACAAGTCGAGCAATCATCACACAATTCAAGCAAGCATGCAAAGAGTATATAGGCAGCAGAAATTAAAGCATGCAACTTGCAAGAAAGTAAAGGAAAGGGTTTGGAGGATGCAAACGCAATTGGAGACACGGATGTTTTTGGCATGGTTCCGATAGGTGGTGCTATCGTACATCCACGTTCATGGAGACTTCAACCCATGAAGGGTAACGGCTGTGCGAGTCCACGGAGGGCTCCACCCAAGAAGGGTCCACGAAGAAGCAACCTTGTCTATCCCACCATGGTCGCCGCCCACGAAGGACTTGCCTCACTAGCGGTAGATCTTCACGAAGTAGGCGATCTCCTTGCCCTTACAAACTCCTTGGTTCAACTCCACAATCTTGTCGGAGGCTCCCAAGTGACACCTAGCCAATCTAGGAGACACCACTCTCCAGGAAGTAACAAATGGTGCGTTGACGATGAACTCCTTGCTCTTGTGCTTCAAATGATAGTCTCCCCAACACTCAACTCTCTCTCATAGGATTTGGATCTGGTGGAAAGAGGGTTTGAGTGGAAAGCAACTTGGGGAAGGCTAGAGATCAAGATTCATATGGTAGGAATGGAATATCTTGGCCTCAACACATGAGTAGGTGGTTCTCTCTCAGAAATGGTATGTTTGAAGTGTAGGTTTAGTCTGATGGCTCTCTCCACGAACGAAGAGGAGGTGGAGGGGTATATATAGCCTCCACACAAAATCTAACCATTACACACAATTTACCAAACTCGGTGGGACCGAATCGTTAAACTCGGTCGGACCGATTTAGTAAACCTAGTGACCGTTAGTGATTTTCGGTGGGACTGACATGCATCTCGGTGAGACCGATTTGGTTAGGGTTAGGGCATAACATAATCTCGGTGAGACCGATTACACAAACTCAGTGAGACCGATTTTGGTAATTAGTTAACCAGAGAGTTGGTGAGGTAAACTTGGTGGGACCGATTTGCTCTTTTCGCTGAGACCAAAATGTTACAAAAAGGAAACACAGAGTTTACATTGCAATCTCGGTGGGACCGATCGCTCACTTCGGTTAGACCGAAACATTATGAAGGGAAACAGAGAGACTGCAACCCCATCTCGGTCAGACCGAGATCCCTATCAGTAAGACCGATTTTCTTAGGGTTTGTGGCAGTGGCTATGACTTTTGGAATCGGTGGCGCCGGATTGGAAGAATCGGTGTGACCGATTTTGGCTTTAGGTTTAGGTCAGATGTGGATGTGGGAAAGTAGTTGAGGGTTTTGGAGCATATCACTAAGCACATGAAGCAAGATGCTCATTAAGCAACACCTCATCCCTTCTTGATAGTATTGGCTTTTCCTATAGACTCAATGTGATCTTGGATCACTAAAATGTAAAATGAACAGTCTTGAGCTTTTGAGCTTGAGCCAATCCTTTGTCCTTAGTATTTTGAGGGATCCACTTTCATCATCCATGCCATGCCATTCATTGAGCTTTCCTGAAATAATAGTCTTGGAATAGCATTAGCTCAATGAGCTATATGTTGTTATGAATTACCAAAACCACCTAGGGATAGTTGCACTTTCAATCTCCCCCTTTTTGGTAATTGATGACAACATATAGATCCAAGCTTCAACAAAAGATAATAAAATTTAAATAACATCGTCGCTTTGAGAAGTATGTGATAAGCAAGAGCTCCCCCTAAATTTGTGCATAGTTTTAGATTTGCTTTGGACTGCAAATGCACAATTAATTAGGCTCATGGGTTACTCTTCCATGTCACATACATCTTGCTGGAGCGCTCAAAATAATAAACAATGAATACATGCACTCATCACCAAGCATAGTGAGTGATCACATAAGATAGATAGGATAATATCAAGCAAGCATAAGTGTAGCTTATGATCAAACACATGATCATCAATGTCTCACAAGCATAGTATCTCAACCAAAAGCAAGCAAAGATCAAATAGAGCAAGAGAGAACAAAAGCAACACTCTCCCTCTCGAAGCCTATGATCTATACATTTTTCTCCCCCTTTGGCAACAAGTTACCAAAAAGTTCATAGAAAATGCATAGTGCTAGATCGACTCTCAGGCTTGATCTCCTGGTGGTGGTGTCCTGATAACTCCAAGGACGAAGGCTTCAGTTGATGTAGAGGGTGATGGAGTTGATGCTGAAGCTGGTTGCACTGGAGCTGAAGGGGCAGTAGCTGGTGCTGAAGATGTTGCTCTAGTGTCTGGCACTGGCATAACAACTGACCTTTAGGCTCTAGGCACTGATAGAGGCGGAGGTGTCCCGTCTTTCGATGAGATGGTGGATTTCGCTTTGGTGGAAGTCGACTTTGACGATCCGACTACGAACGTGCGAGGACGTCGCGCCTTAGCAATTGCTAAACCAACTCCGAGAGGTTATTGACCACGCCGGAGCACGATCAACCTGACCACGAAGGTCTGTTTCCTGCGAGCAAACGAAGAACAAGCAAGAAACTAAGATTGCAATCTGGATATTGCGAATATAAGATGAAAGCTTTATTGATCAAGGTGGGGTTCTGTGACGCCTTTGTCTGGTCGTTGAACACAAACGAAGTACGCGAAGTTGCAGCTATGGCGAACTTTTAATCTAAACAAAACCCAAAGTCTAAACGATGCCCTAAGGGCTGTATATATGGAGGAAGAGGGGGGAATTTCGTGGCCCTTGGTGGAGGGGTCCGAAATCAACCCTATCTCTTGTTTCCCCACACATACGGACTCTAAAAATAGCCTATACTTATGTATTTCGAAATTACATGGGCCTGGCCCAATAATAAGGTGACGCAGCACCTAAAATAGCCTCGGAACGAAATTTATGAAGTGGCATCTTGTATATTTCGTCCAAGGCTTCATGCACCCATTATGGTGGCTTCAAAGTCCTGAAATCATCACTTGTAACTCCGTTCTTGTTCTCCTTGCGCATGCCATCATCTCCATGCTTGTTCTTGCTCCAATGTTCATCCTTCTCCAAGCTAGGCCCTTCATTTGTAAGCAAAACAAATGTATCCAATTTAGGCAGCATCATATTCTCATGAACATTAGAATCATTACCAAGAAACGAAAGTACCTGGTAATTTAGTTGGCGTGCACGAGCTCTAGTAATTGGTCCAGTATGTATAGCAGCAGGGGCTGTGGGTGTAACAATTGTATTGATGTCCTCATCAGCAGGATCGACAAGCATTGGGGCGAACTAACTTTTCTGCAGGCCGACCTTCATCATGGACACCACGTGCATCTTCTACTTCAACTGCACCAGCACCTCCATCCGGTGCCACCTCCAGCCGTGATACAAGAAAACAGGCACAACCACCATTATCTGCCAAGAGCGCACCTGCGGGGCCTGCACAGCGTTCTTCTTCTTCCATGGCATCAACAGGGCACACAAGTGATATTATTTGTCGTCGTTGTAAGGGAGGAGGTCATTATGCGAGGGAATGCAAATCTCCGCGTGTGATGATTGCTACCGCGGATGGTGGATATGAGTCCGCTAGTGACTATGATGAGGAGACATTGGCTCTTATTACACGTGAAGAACATGGTGGAGATGATTCTGATCATGAGACGCAATACATGGCTCCTGAAGACGCTGACAGGTATGAATGTTTAGTTGCTCAACGTGTTTTGAGTGTGCAGGTCACACAAGCTGAGCAAAATCAGAGGCACAATTTGTTCCATACCAAGGGAGTTGTGAAGGAACGTTCTGTGCGCGTCATAATAGACGGAGGGAGCTGCAACAACTTGGCTAGCATGGAGATGGTGGAGAAGCTTTCTCTCACCACAAGTCCACATCCACATCCTTACTATATCCAATGGTTCAACAACAGCGGCAAGGTTAAGGTAACACGTACTGTTCGTGTGCATTTTAGTATCTCTACATATGCTGATTATGTTGATTGTGATGTGGTACCTATGCAAGCATGTTCCTTATTACTTGGTAGACCATGGCAATTTGATAAAAATTCTGTACACCATGGTAGAAACAATCACTATACTCTTGTTCATAAGGATAAAAATATTACTTTGCTTCCTATGACTCCTGATTCCATTTTGAAAGATGATATTAATAGAGCTAATAAAGCACAACAGGAGAAGAATAAGAGTGAAAATCAGATTGTGGCAGAAGAATTTGAGCAACAAATGAAGCCTAATAATAAACCATCTAGTGTTGCTTCTGAAATTAAATTGAAAAGTGCATGTTTATTTGCCACCAAATCAGATATTGATGAGCTAGATTTCAGCAAATCTGTTTGCTATGCTTTTGTGTGCAAAGAGGCATTATTTTCATTCGAGGACGTGCCTTCCTCTTTGCCTCCTGCTGTCACTAACATTTTGCAGGAGTTCGCTGACGTTTTTCCACAAGACGTGCCACCGGGATTACCGCCTATTCGAGGGATTGAGCATCAGATTGACTTAATTCCCGGTGCTTCACTGCCAAACCGTGCACCATACCGTACCAATCCAGAGGAGACGAAGGAGATTATGCGTCAAGTACAAGAGCTTCTCGACAAAGGTTATATACGCGAATCCCTTAGTCCTTGTGCTGTTCCTATTATTCTAGTGCCGAAAAAGGATGGTACATCACGTATGTGTGTTGATTGTAGAGGCATTAATAATATTACTATTCGTTATCGTCATCCTATTCCTAGGCTAGATGATATGCTTGATGAATTGAGTGGCTCTACAATATTCTCCAAAGTTGATTTGCGTAGTGGCTACCATCAAATTCGTATGAAATTGGGAGATGAATGGAAAACAACATTTAAAACTAAGTTTGGATTATATGAGTGGTTAGTCATGCCTTTTGGGTTAACTAATGCACCTAGTGATAGAGGCAAAGGTGTCCCGTCTTTCGATGAGATGGTGGATTTCGCTTTGGTGGAAGTCGACTTTGACGATCCGACTACGAACGTGCGAGGACGTCGCGCCTTAGCAATCGCTAAACCAACTCCGAGAGGTTATTGACCACGCCGGAGCACGATCAACCTGACCACGAGGGTCTGTTTCCTGCGAGCAAACGAAGAACAAGCAAGAAACTAAGATTGCAATCTGGATATTGCGAATATAAGATGAAAGCTTTATTGATCAAGGTGGGGTTCTGTGACGCCTTTGTCTGGTCGTTGAACACAAACGAAGTACGCGAAGTTGCAGCTATGGCGAACTTTTAATCTAAACAAAACCCAAAGTCTAAACGATGCCCTAAGGGCTGTATATATGGAGGAAGAGGGGGGGAATTTCGTGGCCCTTGGTGGAGGGGTCCGAAATCAACCCTATCTCTAGTTTCCCCACACATACGAACTCTAAAAATAGCCTATACTTATGTATTTCGAAATTACATGGGCCTGGCCCAATAATAAGGTGACGCAGCACCTAAAATAGCCTCGGGACGAAATTTATGAAGTGGCATCTTGTATATTTCGTCCAAGGCTTCATGCACCCATTATGGTGGCTTCAAAGTCCTGAAATCATCACTTGTAACTCCGTTCTTGTTCCCCTTGCGCATGCCATCATCTCCATGCTTGTTCTTGCTCCAATGTTCATCCTTCTCCAAGCTAGGCCCTTCATTTGTAAGCAAAACAAATGTATCCAATTTAGGCAGCATCATATTCTCATGAACATTAGAATCATTACCAAGAAACGAAAGTACCTGGTAATTTAGTTGGCGTGCACGAGCTCTAGTAATTGGTCCAGTATGTATAGCAGCAGGGGCTGTGGGTGTAACAATTGTATTGATGTCCTCATCATACTAGGTGCATTAGTTAACCCAAAAGGCATGACTAACCACTCATATAACCCAAACTTAGTTTTGAATGCTGTTTTCCATTCATCTCCCAATTTCATACGAATTTGATGGTATCCACTACGCAAATCAACTTTGGAGAATATTGTAGAGCCACTCAATTCATCAAGCATATCATCTAGCCTAGGAATAGGATGACGATAACGAATAGTAATATTATTAATGCCTCTACAATCAACACACATACGTGATGTACCATCCTTTTTCGGCACTAGAATAATAGGAACAGCACAAGGACTAAGGGATTCGCGTATATAACCTTTGTCGAGAAGCTCTTGTACTTGACGCATAATCTCCTTCGTCTCCTCTGGATTGGTACGGTATGGTGCACGGTTTGGCAGTGAAGCACCGGGAATTAAGTCAATCTGATGCTCAATCCCTCGAATAGGCGGTAATCCCGGTGGCACGTCTTGTGGAAAAACGTCAGCGAACTCCTGCAAAATGTTAGTGACAGCAGGAGGCAAAGAGGAAGGCACGTCCTCGAATGAAAATAATGCCTCTTTGCACACAAAAGCATAGCAAACAGATTTGCTGAAATCTAGCTCATCAATATCTGATTTGGTGGCAAATAAACATGCACTTTTCAATTTAATTTCAGAAGCAACACTAGATGGTTTATTATTAGGCTTCATTTGTTGCTCAAATTCTTCTGCCACAATCTGATTTTCACTCTTATTCTTCTCCTGTTGTGCTTTATTAGCTCTATTAATATCATCTTTCAAAATGGAATCAGGAGTCATAGGAAGCAAAGTAATATTTTTATCCTTATGAACAAGAGTATAGTGATTGTTTCTACCATGGTGTACAGAATTTTTATCAAATTGCCATGGTCTACCAAGTAATAAGGAACATGCTTGCATAGGTACCACATCACAATCAACATAATCAGCATATGTAGAGATACTAAAATGCACACGAACAGTACGTGTTACCTTAACCTTGCCGCTGTTGTTGAACCATTGGATATAGTAAGGATGTGGATGTGGACTTGTGGTGAGAGAAAGCTTCTCCACCATCTCCATGCTAGCCAAGTTGTTGCAGCTCCCTCCGTCTATTATGACGCGCACAGAACGTTCCTTCACAACTCCCTTGGTATGGAACAAATTGTGCCTCTGATTTTGCTCAGCTTGTGTGACCTGCACACTCAAAACACGTTGAGCAACTAAACATTCATACCTGTCAGCGTCTTCAGGAGCCATGTATTGCGTCTCATGATCAGAATCATCTCCACCATGTTCTTCACGTGTAATAAGAGCCAATGTCTCCTCATCATAGTCACTAGCGGACTCATATCCACCATCCGCGGTAGCAATCATCACACGCGGAGATTTGCATTCCCTCGCATAATGACCTCCTCCCTTACAACGACGACAAATAATATCACTTGTGTGCCCTGTTGATGCCATGGAAGAAGAAGAACGCTGTGCAGGACCCGCAGGTGCGCTCTTCGAAGATAATGGTGGTTGTGCCTGTTTTCTTGTATCACGGCTGGAGGTGGCACCGGATGGAGGTGCTGGTGCAGTTGAAGTAGAAGATGCACGTGGTGTCCATGATGAAGGTCGGCCTGCAGAAAAGTTAGTTCGCCCCAATGCTTGTCGATCCTGCACTTCACGTTCAGCTTTACAAGCAAGATGGAATAAACGAGTGATATTAGTATACTCCTTATAGTCTAGAATGGTCTGAATCTCTCTATTTAATCCACCCAGAAAACGTGCAAGCATAGCTTCATTCTCCTCAACAATACCACATCTAATCATGCCAGTTTGTAATTCCTGATAATATTCTTCTACAGAATTTTTCCCTTGTCTTAAACGCTGCAATTTTTGAAGCAATTCACGTTGATAATATGGTGGAACCCAACGCGTACGCATAACAGTTTTCAAAGCAGCCCAAGTAGTTGGAATAGGATATAATCTACAATGTTCAGACCAGCATACACATGCAAAACTAGTGAAAGCACAAACGACAGCAGCAACTCGTCTCTCCTCAGGATATTGTAAACATGTAAATCGTTGTTCAGTTTCTAACTCCCAAGTAAGATATATATCAGGAACATATCTACCCTCAAATGGTGGAATATTCAATTTCAGTTTAGGAATATGGACATCATCTCGTACCTGAGGTGGTGGTGCAGGCCTACCATTACGAATATATACCTGAGGTCGACCTGCTGGTGGTGGTACAGGTGGCTGCACGTAGTGTTGATTTTGATCAACCTCATCCTCATAATCTCCCACATAATCATCCTCCTCCGCATCAGCAGCAGGAGCCACAGAAGTATCAACAGCAGCACCAACAGTTTGGCCAAACGCAAGAGGAACACGGCTTGCTCGGCGGAGGTCTGCTTCGCGACGTGGAGGTAGTCGTTGTTGTTGTTGTGGGAGAGGTGCGTTAGGTGCAGCGGGTGGTGGTGGTGGAAGACGCGCGAGCAATTCATTAAACTTGTTATCGAGCTTTGTTTCGAACGTCTTCTCAAGGCCAGTGATCTTCTCCATGGCCTCTTCAAAATTGTTCAGCACATCTTGCACCTGTTCAGTCATCATTTGCTGAAATTTATCATGAAGCTCCTTGTTCGATAAATTCTCCCAGTCAATCTCGTCGGCTTGTGATCCTGGCATGGTTAGCAGCAATAGAAACACACAAGAATATGATCCTACAGACTACTAAGAAGTGGTGGTGGTGTATCACAAATCCGTCAAGCAAATCTCAAATTCTTACCAGTTCTTACCCAGCAGCAGGCGGTGATCGGCAACCATTGTAGTCAAAAACTCTCAAAGCTTGGATAGAGCGATTACCAGGGAGAGTCAAACACACGACGTAGATGTATGTGGAGCTGGGAAGGCTTATAGTATGGTAGCAAAAAAGGTCAGCAATAATCAATTCAGAGATGCAAAGTTGAATAAACGCTCAACGACGGTACTGTGCTGGTCCTAGGCTAGACTGTGCTAGAGACGCGAGCCTAGAACACCAACAAAATCACGGCGCGGCACGTAAACAAGGGAAAAGCACACTCTGAAATTTTTTTTTCGCTCTTTTTTTTTTTGCGCTCTTTTTTTTTGCGCAGCTTTTTTTTTTGCGAAAAATCACTATAATGGCGAGTGTCTC
>NC_041387.1:309008374-309068468 GCF_002162155.2 Triticum dicoccoides
ACTCTAAAAATAGCCTATACTTATGTATTTCGAAATTACATGGGCCTGGCCCAATAATAAGGTGACGCAGCACCTAAAATAGCCTCGGGACGAAATTTATGAAGTGGCATCTTGTATATTTCGTCCAAGGCTTCATGCACCCATTATGGTGGCTTCAAAGTCCTGAAATCATCACTTGTAACTCCGTTCTTGTTCCCCTTGCGCATGCCATCATCTCCATGCTTGTTCTTGCTCCAATGTTCATCCTTCTCCAAGCTAGGCCCTTCATTTGTAAGCAAAACAAATGTATCCAATTTAGGCAGCATCATATTCTCATGAACATTAGAATCATTACCAAGAAACGAAAGTACCTGGTAATTTAGTTGGCGTGTACGAGCTCTAGTAATTGGTCCAGTATGTATAGCAGCAGGGGCTGTGGGTGTAACAATTGTATTGATGTCCTCATCAGGCACTCTGGCAAAGACATTTGTGGTTGTCTTGCCCTTCCTCTCCTGCATGTCATCCTGCAACTGCTCCACAACTGACTGAATCTCAGTTACCTTGACATCTAGATCATAGAACTTTTGTTCCATGATTCTCTCCAGGCTCTCCTGATTCTGAGTTAAGGTGGCCAACCCCTTCTCAATCCTCAGAGATGATGCTATCAAGTAACCAAGCTGCTCCTGCTTGTTTTTTCAAGAAATACTCAGATGCCTCCTCTTGAGTTGGCATCTTGGCAGCCTTCTCCTTCCTTGCCTTCTCTTTCTTCTCCTGAGCTTGTATTGATTGTGGATCATCTTCATTCATGACAACCTCATTGTCCTCAAAGTCTGGATAAAGTGGAAAGTGTTACTTATCCAACTGATATTTTGCTGTGCCCATCTTTGAGTTTATCAATTCTTGAATCTGAGGTGCATATCCACAGCTACTCTTCTGATCTGCTGTCCTCTTGATTGTTTCAATGATCAGGCTCATGAATTTGAATTTTTGTGGCACATCAAATAAATGCAACATATTGATGGCATGCCCTCTGATCATGTTATGGTCACCAGACTTGGGCAACAAAGTGTGCCTCAGAATCCAATTTATAGTAGGCAGCCCTGACAACAGAAAATGGACTGATCCAAAAGAGAAAGTCTCTAGGGCTTTGTCTGGAATTTCCTTGTATATGTGAGCCATTGAATTGTCACCCATCTTCTTCTTGGCATAAATGTCTAGGTCATCCTCATTCTCCTTGGGGGCATTTATCAGTTTTGCCCATTCTTCTACAGTGGATTGGTACCTTGTACCTTCAGACATCCAAACAATTCTTCCATCTGGGTAGAAGTGTGCTGTGGAGTAGAACTGCATGATAAGCTTATCATTCCAATTTGTGAGCTTTTGCCCAACAAAATCTGAAACTCCACAAGCAACAAAGTTGTCTTGCACTCCAGGATAGTGCTGTTCATTTTCCTTGATGAATTTCCAGTCAACCCACCTCATGTCACAAACTATGGGCTTCTTGTCCAATAAGATTGTCTCATAGAAGTCCTGATGTTCCTTTGTATGGAACCTATAATCAACAGCAGTTCTTCTTCTTGTGGCATATGGATCTGCCATTCTCCATAGTCTTAGCCCTGAATTCTTCCTGATTCTCATGTCCTCAGCCACTAGATGGGTATCATTGTGATCTGGTATCTTTGGCTTGAGTTTCCTTAGAACCTGTCCTTCTTCATCTTCTTCCTCAGCAATCTCAGGCACTAGGGCTTTGTTCTTCTCAGCAGCTGGAATACTCCTGGTATTCCTCTTTGGTGCAGACTTGGCCTTGGGGGCAGCTTTGGGTGCTTCCTTGGGCTTAGATGTTGCAGCCCGTGATCTGATTGCATCACCCATAAGCTTAGGTGCCTTTGGAGCTGGTGCAGCAAGTTCTTCCTCTTCCATCATGGAAGGTTGCCCAACAACTCTGGCTATGGTCTTCTTGACCCTTTCCTTCCTCTTCTTGCTTTCATCAACTGGCTCTTTGGGATCAGGATTCACAGTTAGTTGAGTTGATGCTCTGGCCTTGTTCATAGGTTGCCTTCTTGCAGGCCTTTTAATCTTCATGCCTGGCTTTATATCCTTTGCTGAGCCAATTTCCTTCTTGAGCACCACTTTCTTGGAAGTAGCCTCATCTTCCTCAGCCTTGTAATCTTCATCCTCTGAATCTGAAGTTCTTTTCCTCCTTTGCCTAGTTGCAGCCTTTGGCAAATTGCTAGGAGTACTTCTGCTCCCTTGATCTGAGGTTGAGGGACTAGTGCCCTCACTCAAGTCCATCTGCTCTTCTGGCCTATTCTGGCTGTCACTTTGATCAGACATACTGCAAAAGCTGACTGCTGACCCTGTGAAGAGTTATAGATGAGATAGAAAAGATGAGCATCACAAAATGCAGAGGTTTTTGCAAAAGAATGACTCAAAATTTCAGTTTTACTTTTCCACACAAAGCATTTCGGATCTTCCGATTTTCGAACTCGGTGATACCGAAGCAGTTTTGGAACCTAAACTGATGATCTCAGTTGGACCGAGTTTCAGTTCAGTGGTACCGAGACTGCTAGGGTTTCATAGAGTCCTCAAATCGGTTGCACAGATTAGTAAGTCTCGGTCAGACCGAGAGTCACTAGTGCAATGGCATAAGCCAAATCGGTGAGACCGAGTTTTTCAACTCGGTGGGTCCGAGATGGTTTCGGCGGAAACCTAACCCTAAAAATTTGAATCACATCTAATCTATGAACTACTTTGGCTGGATAGAAGAGTTTCAATCGTGGCAAGAATCAATGAGAGTACATTGTGCTAGGAATCAGATGGGGATAGCACAAAGATCAAGTCCATACCCTAACTTGGCGGTGGACTTGCTACAGCGGCAACGGCGGAGACAAAATCCATTGACGGTGGCAGAGACCAGCGACAGGAGTCTGCTAGCGACAAGGAGACAATCCGGAGACCACGATGGCAGAGCGAGCTGTTGCGCGGGCGAAGGGTTTCGGAGAAATTTCCAAAATTTTGCCCGTGTCTATATATATAGCCCGTCCCTGTCGGTGTGCAACTCAGTGAGACCGAAAAGTTCATATCGGTTGCACCGAGATGGAAAACTCAGATCAACTTAATGATCTCGGTAGGACCGAAATGGAGGAATCGGTCAGACTGAGAATCACAAAGAGGTTTTGGAAGTTTAAGTCTATGACGAATCGGGGACTCCAAGTGCTCCTCACACAGAGTGGTTCGAATCTGACTTGATCAAATTTTGTGATGTAGCATGAATAGAGTTTGAGACGAGAAAAGCATAGATAGCTAAAGAAGGTTCTTAGGCATTCTTGTCCATCCACTTGGCACAAAGAAGAGAAACCAAACAAACAAAACAACAAGTGGATGTTCTTGAATGAGTAAAATATGCACCAACATGCTCACACAATAAGATGGCAAATGAAATATGTGGCAAAGCATGCACAACCAATTCTAGCATCTATCAAACAATTGGCGATGACTAGGTCATCTATATATGAGTATATTGACTTAGGAGTTAAATGAAAACATTTGATCATAGGTCATACTCATCGTTTAAGCTCAAGTGGGGTTACCACTTTTACATAATATTTTAATGTGTTCACACCATTAGAGTTGCTTTGACTCAATTCTTTGAGTTAAGCGCCCCCTAGATGTGAGATCCCCCCTTAGAGGGATGAACTAACCTTGGGTTTTGTCGATGATGACTTCATGTAGGTGTTGAAAATGTAGATGCTCAGTATTGATGTAGATCATTTGGAGCAATCCTTTGGAGTGAGTTGCACTTTCAACTTGCCTACATGGGTTAGTCCCACAAGGAACAAACAAGAATATCCATAGACATAGAGTGATGCACACACAAAATGATGTCCATGAAATCATTAGATTACCTTGTCCCTTGCCTTACCAACAAGAGGGTTTGTGACTCCTTGAACTAGTGCAAGATGTGAAAGTTGATTGCACTTGTTCTTGCCAAAATGATATGAGTGAAGAATGTTGGCGGAGTCACCCTCAAGAACTCTCTAGTTCTTCTTCTTCGGGATCCACATCATCTTGATGGGAATCCTTGGAGTTGTAGTTGTACTTGATGAAGTAGAACTTGACGTAGTCTTGGGGACCCACTTGAACGAGGCTTTAGGTGCTTCTTCAAATGCATCAATCTCTTCTTGAAGCTTGTCCTTGCCTTTGTTCTTGTGGTCTTGTGGTGGAAGATCATCTTGAGCTTGTGTCCCCTTGAAGGAAGTAGGATCATACTTCTATTGTTGAGGAACAAAATTTGTCTTGGGGTATTGATCTTCTTCCCACTCAACTACATTGGCGTTGAACTTTCATTCAAAACCAACACCTTGATTCTTCTGGTGCCTTCCTTGCTTGCGTAGAATTTCCTCGAATTGCTTACTCCCGGCAAGGCTCTTGTAAACACCTTTCTCTATAATTCCTTTCAATAAACTATTTTCTTGCTCAAGTGTAACTTGGCTAAGAGAATCATTAGTGGAATCAAGAGAACTACTAGAAGCAATAACATTGCATTTAACATTATTATTGTTACTACTAGAGGAAGTATCTTTCTTGTACTTGTTACTAGACTTGACTTGAGGCATGTAAGTAGATAAGAGTAAACGCTTGGCAATGTAAGAAGAACTTTTCTTGCGGAGATCATCATTGATTGCCTTTAAGAACTCATGCTCTTGCTCAAGATTGAGCTTTTCAAAGTGTAACTTCTCATGGGCCCTTAAAAGTTCTCGATGATCTTCGAAGATAGTTTCACGAGCCAACTTAAGAGTGTTTAGTTCTTTAGTTAGAAGCTCAATTTTCTCGTTATCATTGTCATTCGTTTGATTAGCATGATTAATTGACGTTTCATCATAGTATTCATCACTAGAGTTGTCAACAAGTAAATCATCATCCACAAGCAAGTCATCTTCATCACTATTGAAATCAACATACTCGGGATGTGTTACCTTTGGACCTTTGGCCATGAAGCATCTTCCAATTCCTTCATTTGGTGAGTCAAATATGTCGTAGGAGTTGGTTGACACAAGTGCTAGATCGGCAACACCTTCATCTTGAGTATGTTCGGAGTCGGAGTGATAGCTTCTCCCGGAGTGATTGTCGGAGTCGGAGCCGGAAACCCATTCACCAACATGAGCTTGATGTCTTCGTTTTGTGTATCTCCTTGATGACTTGTCCTTCCTTTCCAAATCCTTGCTTCTCCGTGAGGGTCTTCATTCATAACGATCATCTCTACTCCTCCTCTCTCTTGGTGGTGAATCTTCTCTTTTGCTTCTTCTTTTTGGAGAGTCTTCTCTTCTTTTCTAGGGTGCCGCACACTCATTGGAGTAGTGTCCAGGCTTCCCACAATTGTAGCAATTGCGCTCTCGACTAGAAGATCTCTTGTCATGATAAGACCTTGACTTGGAGCTTCTTTCTTTGCTTCTACTCTTGTAGAATTTGTTGAAGTTCTTCACCATTAAGCTCAATTCTTCATTGAAGGTTTGTTTCTCACTTGATGATGTGGGGGCTTCACTTGAGGCTTTGTAAGCACCACTTGACTTGTTGTGAAGTTCCTCCTTATCCTTGAGTGACTTCTCATGAGCAACAATTCTTCCAATGACTTCTGTTGGCTTGAGATTTTTGTAGTTTGGCATCATTTGGATCAATGTGCACACGGTATCATACTTTCCATCCAATGCTCGTAGGATCTTCTTGATGATGAATCTGTCGGTCATCTCTTCACTCCCTAAGCCGGCAATCTCATTTGTGATAAGTGCAAGCCTAGAGTACATTTCAGTGACACCTTCACCATCCTTCATTTTGAACTTGTCAAGCTGACTTTGGAGCACATCCAACTTGGATTCCTTGACGGATTCGGTACCTTCGTGCATATCAATCAAAGAATCCCAAATTTCCTTTGCATTCTCAAGGCGGCTGATTTTGTTGAACTCTTCGGGGCACAACCTGTTGAAGATGATATCACAAGCTTGAGCGTTGTATTGCAGCATCTTCAATTCTTCCGCATTCGCTTCACGGTTCGGTTCTCTCCCATCAAAGAATTCACCTTGCAAGCCAATACAAATAATTGCCCAAACGGCGGGGTTATGTCCGAGAATATGCATTTTCATCTTATGCTTCCAACTAGCAAAATTAGTACCATCAAAGTAAGAATCTCTACGGTGATAATTTCCCTCGCTAGACGCCATACTCTCCTAGGTTGTGAAACTAAGGCTATGACCACCAAAAGCTATGGAAATCAAAGCAAATGGAAACCAAAGCTCGGATACCACTTGTAGGACCTTGAAGTAAGTCTAGAGGGGGGTGATTAGACTACTTGACCAATTTAAAACTTAACCTTTTCCCAATTTTAGAGTTTGGTAGATTTTAGCTATTTTAGGACAAGTCAAGCAATCATCACACAATTCAAGCAAGCATGCAAAGAGTATATAGGCAGCGGAAATTAAAGCATGCAACTTGCAAGAAAGTAAAGGGAAGGGTTTGGAGGATTCAAATGCAATTGGAGACATGGATGTTTTTGGCATGGTTCCGATAGGTGGTGCTATCATACATCCACGTCGATGGAGAATTCAACCCACGAAGGGTAACGGCTGCGCGAGTCCACGGAGGGCTCCACCCAAGAAGGGTCCACGAAGAAGCAGCCTTGTCTATCCTACCATGGCCGTCGCCCACGAAGGACTTGCCTCACTAGCGGTAGATCTTCACGAAGTAGGTGATCTCCTTGCCCTTACAAACTCCTTGGTTCAACTCCACAATCTTGTCGGAGGCTCCCAAGTGACACCTAGCCAATCTAGGAGACACCACTCTCCAAGAAGTAACAGATGGTGCGTTGATGATGAACTCCTTGCCCTTGTGCTTCAAATGATAGTCTCCCCAGCACTCAACTCTCTCTCATAGGATTTGGATCTGTTGGAAAGAGGGTTTGAGTGGAAAGCAACTTGGGGAAGGCTAGAGATCAAGATTCATATGGTAGGAATGGAATATCTTGGCCTCAACACATGAGTAGGTGGTTCTCTCTCAGAAATGGTAAGTTTGAAGTGTAGGTTTAGTCTGATGGCTCTCTCCACAAATGAAGAGGAGGTGGAGGGGTATATATAGCCTCCACACAAAATATAACCGTTAAACACAATTTACCAAACTCGGTGGGACCGAATCGTTAAACTCGGTCGGACCGATTTAGTAAACCTAGTGACCGTTAGTGATTTTCGGTGGGACTGACATGCACCTCGGTGAGACCGATTCGGTTAGGGTTAGGGCATAACGTAATCTCGGTGAGACCGATTACACAAACTCGGTGAGACCGATTTTGGTAATTAGCTAACCAGAGAGTTGGTCAGGTAAACTTGGTGGGCCCGATTTGCTCTTTTCGGTGAGACCGAAATGTTACAAAAAGGTAACAGAGAGTTTACATTGCAATCTCGGTGGGACCGATCGCTCACTTCGGTTAGATCGAAACGTTACGAAGGGAAACAGAGAGATTGCAAGACCATCTCGGTGAGACCGAGATCCCTATCGGTAAGACCGATTTGCTTAGGGTTTGTGGCAGTGGCTATGACTTTTGGAATCGGTGGCGCCGGATTGGAAGAATCGGTGTGACCGATTTTGGCTTTAGGTTTAGGTCATATGTGGATGTGGGAAAGTAGTTGAGGGTTTTGGAGCATATCACTAAGCACATGAAGCAAGATGCTCATTAAGCAACACCTCATCCCTTCTTCATAGTATTGGCTTTTCCTATAGACTCAATGTGATCTTGGATCACTAAAACGTAAAATGAAGAGTCTTGAGCTGTTGAGCTTGAGCCAATCCTTTGTCCTTAGTATTTTGAGGGATCCACTTTCATCATCCCCTTTGTCCTTAGTATTTTGAGGGATCCACTTTCATCATCCATGCCATGCCATTCATTGAGCTTTCCTGAAATAATAGTCTTGGAATAGCATTAGCTCAATGAGCTATATGTTGTTATGAATTACCAAAACCACCTAGGGATAGTTGCACTTTCAATGTAACCCTTTGTACAACGGCAGGCGCAGACCCTTGCAAAGATAATAAAACGAAGCGCTAGCACCTAAAAACTTGCATGCATGTTTATTTAAGAATGACTTTGATATAGTCAATGATACATACAAATTGGATCATATTGTAGGTGTCAAAACCGGCAGATCTCGGGTAGGGGGTCCTGAACTGTGCATCTAAGGATCGAAGGTAAAAAGGAGGCGGGGGACATGATGTTTACCCAGGTTCGGGCCCTCTCAATGGAGGTAATACCCTACTTCTGCTTGATTGACGATGATGAATCTAGGGGTTACAAGAGTTGATCTATCTCGAGATCATAATGGCTAAACCCTAGATGTCTAGCCTGTATGGTTGTGTTCCTGCCCTACGTACTAAACCCTCCGGTTTATATAGGCACCAGAGGGATCTAGGGTTGTACAGAGTCAGTTACAGAAGAAGGTAAATACATGATCCGAATGCCAAGCTTGCCATCCACGCAAAGGGGAGTCCCATCCGGACACGGTGAAGGTTCTTCTATCTCGTATCTTCATGGCCCATCAGTTTGGACCACATCTCATATCCCAAACGCCCGAGGACCCCTTAGTCTAGGACTCCATCAGTAGCCCCTAAACCAGGCTTCAATGATGATGTGTTTAGCACGCAGGTTGTCTTCGACATTGCAAGGCAAGTTCCTTCTATGAATACTTCGACGCAGTCCTCCACGCAGAACAACTATATCCGCCTTTATTAAACAATTGCAGCTCTAGGTTGTAAGGGCAAAAATATTTGAAATGATATAAGCCACGTCCACAGGTGATTTTTCCGGCATGGCGTTATGTCCTGGCCGGGTTAGAATTCTGAACCGTCTCATAAACTCGTTTCGTATTTCGAGGCATGGCCCTTGACACATCTTGTCAAAGCAGAGATCGTGTCCCCTTATCATGGGATTTTCATAATGAGGGTTTGGGTTATCCAACCGTGGCGTTCACCCGTCCACTTGGGAATAGGCGAGATTTAAGGCTTATGAGGCGGCGCTATGCATCCACTTCCTTTATAAGAATATAAGGGTTCGTCTTCCTCCTTTGCCTACCTACCATTCGAGCTCCAACACCCAACTCTCGATCCTTTCCCCACCAAGCACTCGTAGCCATGTCCAGATCTGGAGCACAGGGCAAGTGGATGGCCTCCTCTGTTACAGAGGAGAACATCACGGAGCTCCGAGAAGCTGGGTACCTATTCACGGACATAGTCCACCGGCTTCCTAACTAAAAGCAGATCGTTCCTACTCCGGAGCCCAACGAAAGGGTAGTGCTCATCCCCCATTTCCTTTGCGGACTAGGGTTTCCCCTTCATCCTTTGGTCCGCGGTCTCATGTTCTACTATGGGCTATGTTTTCATGATCTAGCCCCAAATTCCTTCCTCAATCTCTCGGCGTTTATCATTATTTGTGAGGCATTCCTCCATGTCCCTCCCCACTGCGGCCTATGGCTTAAGATCTTCAATGTGAAGCCAAAGGTGGTCGAGGGCCAACACGCACAGTGCGGCGGCGCCATGTTGAGCAAGCTCCCCAACGTCGATTGGCCAATAGGGACCTTTGTGGAGAGCGTCAAAGGATGGTAGTAGGGGTGGTTCAAAATCATGGAACCCCAGGACGCCACATGGGCCGCCGCTCCGGAGTTCAAATCCTGGCCCCAAATGCGGCTTACATCCTGGCTTAGTAAGGTCCTAGATTGGGAGTCGCCTGACAAAGTGACGGCACTAGAGAGCCGCATCAAGGGCATGATAAACAAGAAAACCAGCCTCCCCAGCGTGATCCAGGTGATGCTTTTTTGCCAGATTCTTCCTTGTCAGCGCCGGACTCAATACATGTCGGAATTCGACCCGGTCGGTCCTCAGCCTCTGCAGCTGTTCTTCGGCACGACGCACAAAGACATATGGAAGATGCTCTTCAAAAATCAGAAGTCGTGGCCAGAGTCAACCGAAGACCGTGGCCAGTCCCTTAAGTTTTATAATAACTTTTATTTGCAATTCCAAGGAGTATATTGAACCCTCTTACTTCCACAGGGATGGACAAAGAAGGCGGAGCAGATCAACTGTACGGCTTCGCTGCCCGAGGACCAGGCCACTCCCTTGCCGGCCAAGATGTTGGTTCCGGCTCCGAAGAAGAAGGCAAAGAAGAAGGGCAAGGAGACCAGAGGTGGTCTCCGTCGTAAGGGTACGTCAGACGCTATGTCCGAAGACTCTGAAGCCTCCTCCTCCCATGATGAAGACATAGAGGAAGAAGTGAGTAACTCTCCCCCCAAGGGTGGGGACAAAGAAAATAGGGGATCCCGCGGATCTGGAGGCGGAGGCGGCCAAGAAGGGAAAACCCTCATTTTCGGACGATTCCGAAGCGGATGCTGATGCCACCTCAAAGCGGTGCCCCAGGTCAAAGCGCTCGGCTGAATCATAAGTATCTGAATACACCGTATACATATCCAATTTCATACCTGATTATTTTACCATACTGAAGTGCTCATTTTATAGCCCGACTGGTGATCTCCCCCAACGATCATCGTCATCTGGGAACTCGCTAGGGACAAATGCGATGGAGAGCGAGTCGCCTCCGCAAATCTCCCCACCCTCTGCCCGGGATAACACCGAAGTTTTGTCTTGGGAGGCCGTGAAGGTGGTGGTGGAGGGTAATACCTCTATTGCCGAAGAGAGGGGGAAATCCACCCCCACGGAAGCCGGTTATGGGGGCAACGCTCAATTTGGCCCCCAACAGAATATTATTCCGGAGATCCGTATGGCTCCAGAATTGGAACAACAGCCTTCTTGAAGAGAAGGGGGCGCGCCATCTCCACCGGCATCCTCTATCAATCCAGAGGTGCCGGACACTCTGATGGAAGCGCTTCAAGGTGCTTCCATTATGGAGGAGCACCGTACCATGATGGGTATGGTGGTTGAAAGGGTTCGGTCTGCCAAAAGCGGATTGAACCAAGCATACACCAGCCTTCTAACAGGCTTTGAGGTATGTAAAGTAATGTATTTTTGGTTATTTACAAAAGGAATAACTGTGTATAGATAGTAGCCCCGGAGACTCTGTTCGGCGTTTCGCGAAGTAGGGCCGAACAGAGGATCGAATAATATATCATAGGAGCTAACATACATTCTACGTTGACGAGGAGATTGTGAAGTTGGCAGCAGCCTCACATGCAGTTGAAGTCTCTGAAATGAAGCGGAGGCTAGAGGCAAGACAAGGTATGTTATACCGAAGTATATCTTGAACTGATATGAGTTCCCATTTTTTATCTAACTGAGCTTTACGTTGATGCTTATAGCTGACATGTCTGAGGTCGAAGCCCTCAAGAGTGCGCTGGCCGCAACCAAGAAGGAGCCGGATGAAGAACGAACCACCCGCCAAAAGCATGAGGCGAGGTTGGATGAAGTCCAACAAGAGCTCACAGATGCTATAAGAAAATGTGAGTCTTTGGAGCGCAAGGTGTCGGATCAAGAATCCGAACTTACTGCGGTGCTCCAAAGTGCAAAGGAGGCCCAGGTTGAAGCCCGAGGTGCTTATCAGGAGATCCGCGAGGCCAAGAAGATCGCGGCTGGTAAGACTTTTAATATGCAAAGCAAATATGTAATGAGAAAGTATACCTTCTTGACACACATTGGGAGTTCTCAAGGAGCGTTTGCGGATTTGCCCCGAAGTGTTGCAGATGCTGCAGATTTCTTCCGAGCCGAGGAGGGGAGCTCCACAGAGAAACTGTTCTAGTCACAATACCATGAGCCAGAGCAGCCTTTTCCTCTTAGATATCAGCTGAAATAGCTGACCGAGCTACATAGGATGGCTGAGTTGGCCACGAAGGATGTCATAATCCGTCTTTGGCCAGCCGAACCAATACCTAATAGCTACTTTGGGCTTGTGAAGCGGCTGGTTGATGCCTGCCCAAGGCTAGATGCTATAAAGCGGTCGGTCTGCATTGAAGGTGCTCGGATGGCCTTCGCCCGTGTCAAGGTACAATGGGCGAAGATAAATGCCACTGGTCTTGCTACCGAAGGACCGCCCGCAGGAAAGAAGCATGGTACGCCAGAGAAGTACTTCAAAGACGTCCTCGAAGGATCCCGTATTATAGAGGGCCTATGTTCGAAGGACGTGATGTTTGAATGAATGTATCCGCAATGCCCAAACTATGTAATGAAAACAAAGCATTCATATAATGTTAGTTTTGTTTCCTTTGAATTTATTTATCCTCCATTGCGGCTGTTTATTAAATCTGAGAGTTGGCCAGTCGTCGGCTTCAGCCCCTCACATAGATACTATGGGGGTGTTCGGAATGGCATAGAAACACGCTTGACCCAACAATTTGGTCCTTGAAGGAGGTGCTAGTGCGGCGGACCAGGCAATCGGACTATACGGCTTTATCATTCTCACTTAGCCATAGGAGTTTGACGATAGAATTATAGGCGCAGCCCCTGGTATTGGTCGGCGATCTGAACTGGGGCACTGTAAACACCTGACCAGGTTTAAACTAGTACTTCGTATGACCCGGAAAAAATCGCAAGAGATTTATACTGATTCACCGAATAGCTGGCCATTTCTCGCCACATCATGATAGTTAGTTTTCGGCTCTCTCTAATAAGGTGTTTGTCCGGCCAACCAGAAACACAATCGCAATAGTTCCCCCTTTAGTTCCTTAGCCGAACAATCGGAACGTAAGTTAGCTAGTAACCACAGGAACCAGGCAACCCAACTATTGATCCAAGACATGATTCGGAGCTGATGCATATAATGCTAAATTCGGGATGCCGAATTCCACTTGTGAAAGTGTTCAAACTTATAATAAATTTAATAGATGCACTCGGTTGATTGGAGCCCCTGGTGATTTAGGTCGGGCCGAGGTGTACATGGCGATCAAATGATAAAATGAATACGGAAGAAGGAATGAGTCAGTACCAAGTAATTTGGGCGAAAAAACTGCTTCCATTATGGTCTGATAGATACGTCAAAACGTATTTGTACAGAGAATGCTATAAGCGTCGAGGCTATTTTACATGCCGAGCACAAGGGAAAGTTGTGTACAAGTAGTTAAGAACATTGGGGGAGGTGATCTTGAAAGATCCTTTAGGTACTCCGCCGTACATCTGCGCTTCCTTCCGCCTTTGTGTGTGATCCTTTGAGAGGATTAAAGAACAAGTTTTAATAAGGGGCCGGAAAAGGGGCCCTTTAACACCATAAAAAGGGTGATGTAGGTTGTAACGATCCTGAAAAGGAAAACAAAGTTAAGAAAAAGATGGATGGGGGTTCGGACACGTTGAGCCGCATTGTGGATCTCATCCTCGATATGCCTCCATCGCCGCCCATGGTATTTTTAGTGCGTAATTATGAGCATGCAGTACATACGCTGCTATTCGGTTGGGGTGAAGACAGAGGCCGGATTGGTAGTCGATCTCCTGATGAGCTGGACTATCCTTCTGTTGTGTAGTCCGGACTCGTTTTGCAGGGTCCGGTGGCTTAAATGACAATGTGGAGCTCGGCTTGATAAGGCCGACTTGTACTTCGACTACTAGTGCAGCGGTGTGTTCCTCAGTATGGAGGGAACGCTCCATGTTCTCATGAACTGTTATAACACTACATGGGCCTGGCATTTTAAGTTTTAGATAAGCATAGTGCGGAACCGCATTGAAGCGGGCAAACGTGGTTCGTCCGAGCAGTGCGTGATAGCCACTGCAGAAAGGGACGATGTCGAAGATTAAGTCTTCGCTTCAGAAGTTGTCTGGCGAACCGAATACGACCTCCAATATGATTGAGACCGCGCAGCGGGCCTCTACACCAGGTATTACTCCTTTAAAGGTAGTTTTAGTGGGTTTGTTTCTTGACGAGTCAATACCCATTGTTTGGACTGTGTCCTGATAGAGCAGTTTAAGACTGTTGCTGACGTCGATGAGGACTCTTGTGAGGTGGAATCCATTGATAATTGGATCGAGGACTAATGCGGCTGAACCTCCATGACGGATACTGTTTGGATGGTCCCTACGATCGAAGGTGATCGGGCATACTGACCACGGGTTGAATTTTGGGGCGACTGGCTCTATCGCATAGACGTCCCTTAACGTGTGTTTGCGCTCCCTTTTGGGGATGTGGGTAGCATATATCATTTTCACCGTCTTGACTTCGGGGGGTGATGTCTACTATACAACCTTCTTCTTGTAGACGTTGTTGGGCGTGCAAGTGCATAGGTTTGTAGGACAGTAGCAAATTTCCCTCAAGTGGATGACCCAAAGTTTATCAATCCGTAGGAGGCGTAGGATGAATATGGTCTCTCTCAAACAACCCTGCAACAAAATAACAAAGAGTCTCTTGTGTCCCCAATACACCCAATACAATGGTAAATTGTATAGGTGCACTAGTTCAGCGAAGAGATGGTGATACAAGTGCAAAATAGATAGTAGATATAGGTTTTTGTAAACTGAAAAATATAAAAACAGCCATGTAACAAGTGGTAAAAGTGAGCATAAATGGTATTCCAATGGTTGGAAACAAGGCCTAGGGTTCATACTTTCACTAGTGCAAGTTCTCTCAACAATAATAACATAGATAGATCATATAACAAGCCCTCAACATGGAACAAAGAGTCACTCCAAAGCCACTAATAGCGGAGAACAAACGTAGAGATTATGGTAGGGTACGAAACCACCTCAAAGTTATTCTTTCGGATCGATCTATAAAAGAGTTCGTACTAGAATAACACCTTAAGATACAAATCAACCAAAACCCTAATGTCACCTAGATACTCCATTGTCACCTCAAGTATCCGTGGGCATGATTATGATATGCATCACACAATCTCAGATTCATCCAACCAACACAAAGTACTTTAAAGAGTGCCCCAAAGTTTCTATCGGAGAGTCAAGAACGTGTGCCAACCCCTATGCATAGGTTCCCAATGTCACGAAACCCGCAATTTGATCACCAAAACATAACTCAAGTGGCACATGATATCACATTGTCACCACAGATAATCACGGCAAGACATACATCAAGTGTTCTCATAAAATACTCAATCCGATAAGATAACTTCAAAGGGGAAACTCAATTCATCACAAGAGAGTAGAGGTGGAGAAACATCATAAGATCCAACTACAATAGAAAAGCTCGGGATACATCAAGATCGTGCCATAGAGGGAACACGAGAGAGCACATGAGAGAGAGAGAGATCAAACACATAGCTACTAGTACATACCCTCAGCCCCGAAGGTGAACTACTCCCTCCTCGTCATGGATAGCGCCGGGATGATGAAGATGGCCACCGGTGATGGGATCCCCCACCAGCAGGGCACCGGAAAGGGCTTCTGAGAGGTTTTTGGTGGCTACAGGGGCTTGCAGCGGTGGAACTCCCGATCTATCTTCTATTCTGGAAGTTCCAGGGTACGTAGGTCTATATGGGTGAAAGGAGTACGTCGGTGGAGCTACGGGGGCCCCACGAGGCAGGGGGCGCATCCTAGGGGGGTGGGCGCGCCCTAGGGGGGTGGGCGCGCCCCCCACCCTCGTGAGCACCTCCCGTATCTTCTGACGTGGGGTCCAAGTCAATCAGGTGGGTTTCCTTCCAAAAATAACTTCTCCAGTTGATTTTGTTCCATTTTGACTCCGTCTGATATTCCTTTTCCTCGAAACACTAAAATAGGCATAAAACAACAAATCTGGGCTGGGCCTCCGGTTGATAGGTTAGTCCCAAAAATAATATAAAAGTGGATAATAAAGCCCAATATTGCCTAAAACAGTAGATAAAGTAGCATGGAGCAATCAAAAATTATAGATACGTTGGAGACGTATCAAGCATCCCCAAGCTTAATTCCTGCTCGTCCTCGAGTAGGTAAATGATAAAAAAGAATTTTTGATGTGGAATGCTAGTTTGCATAATTTAATTGAATTCTTCTTGCTTGTGATATGAATATTCAGATCTGAAAGATTCAAGACAAAAGTTCATATTGACATAAAAATAATAATACTTCAAGCATACTAGCAAAGCAATCATGTCTTCTCAAAATAGCATGGCAAAAGAAAGTTCATCTCTACAAAATCATATAGTTAGGCTATGCTTCATTTTCGTCACACAAAGATGTTCCCAACTTCTATACCCCTGATGACAAGCCAAGCAATTGTTTCATACTTAAATAATCTCAAACTTTTTTCAACCTTCACGCAATACATGAGCGTGAGCCATGGATATAGCGCTATGGGTGGAATAGAATATGATGATGGGGATTGTGTGGAGAAGACAAAAAAGGAGAAAGTCTCACATTGACGAGGATAATCAACAGGCTATGGACATGCCCATCAATTGATGTCAACATGAGGAGTAGGGATTTCCATGCAACGGATGCACTAGAGCTATGAATGCTCAACAAAAAAAACTAGTGGGTGTGCATCCAACTCGCTTGCTCATGAAGACCTAGGGCATTTGAGGAAGCCCATCATAGGAATATACAAGCCAAGTTCTATAATGAAAAATTCCCACTAGTATAAAAAGACAATTTATTAGAATCACTACATGAAGAACAAGGTGCTACTTTGAAGCACAATATATGAGACTCACTATATGAAGAACAAGGTGCTACTTTGAAGCACAAGTGTGGAAAAAGAGATAGTAGCATTGCCCTTTTTATTATTATTTTTGGGCCTTTCTTTTTTTTGGCCTTTCTTCTTTTTTTTTGGCAATGCTCTAATAATGATGATCATCACACTTCTATTGATTACAACATAAAGATTACAACTCGAAACTTAGAACAAGATATGACTCTATATGAATGCCTCCCGCGCTGTACCGGGATGGTGCAATGAATCAAGAGTGACATGTATGAAAAGTAATGCATGGTGGCTTTGCCACAAATAGGATGTCAACTACATGATCATGCAATGGCAATATGACAAAAGTAATGTATGTCATGAATATGATGATGGAAGTTGCATGGCAATATATCTCGGAATGGCTATGGAAATGCCATGATAGGTAGGTATGGTGGCTGTTTTGAGGAAGATATAAGGAGGTTTATGTGTGATGGAGCATATCATATCACGGGGTTTGGATGCACCGGCGAAGTTTGCACCAACTCTCAAGGTGAGAAAGGGCAATGCATGGTACCGAAGAGGCTAGCAAAGGTGGAAAGGTAAAAGTGCGTATAATCCATGGACTCAACATTAGTCAAAAGAACTCATATACTTATTGCAAAAATTTAGAAGTCATCAAAAACCAAGTACTATGCACATGCTCCTAGGGGGATAGATTGGTAGGAAAAGACCATCGCTCGTCCCCGACCGCCACTCATAAGGATGCACAAGCCAGGTACACTTCATGTTTCAAATTTGTTACACAACTTTAACCATACGTGCATGCTATGGGACTTGCTAAATTCAACACAAGAATTCCTTAAATTCATAATCACCCAACTAGCATGACTTTAATATCACTACCTCCATATCTCAAAACAATTATCAAGCATCAAACTTTTCTTAGTATTCAACGCACTCATAAGAATTCTTGGAAATCTTGTATGCTTAGAATATGAGGGTTATTTAAGCAAATTACCATGCTATTTAAGACTCTCAAAATAATATAAGTGAAGTATGAGAGTTCATCTATTTCTTCAAAATAAAACTACCACCATGCTCTAAAAGATATAAGTGAAGCACTCGAGCAAATGACAAACTACTCCGAAAGATATAAGTGAAGATCAATGAGTAGTTAAATAATTGTGCAACTATGTGAAGACTCTATAACATTTAGGAATTTCAGATCTTGGTATTGTATTCAATCAGCAAGCAAACAAAATAAAATGACATTGCAAGGATAGCACAACTCATGTGAAGAAGCAAAAACTTAGGCTCAACCGATACTAACCGATAGTTGTTGAAGAAGAAAGGTGGGATGCCGACCGGGGCATCCCCAAGCTTAGATGTTTGAGACTTCTTGAAATATTATCTTGGGGTGACTTGGGCATCCCCAAGCTTGGGCTTTTGTGTCTCCTTAATTCCTCTCATATCATGGTTTCTCTTTTTATCAAAAGCTTCATTCACAACAAACTCAACAAGAACTCGTGAGATAGGTTAGTATAAACCAATGCAAAACCTTATCATTTTCTACTGTAACAAATCACTAAAATTATTATTCAACATTGCATACTAAATTCCACTGCATATTTAATACTCCTATCCTCAAATAGAATCATTAAACAAGCAAACATATGCAATTAAAGCAAACATAACAGCAATCTGTCAAAACAGTACAGCCTGTAAAGAATGCAGCAGTATAAACACTTCCCTAACTCCAAAAATTATGAACTAAAATTACCACTGTAAAAATTTATCTGAGCTCAATATGCAAAAAGATTCAACATTATACCACTCTTTGACTTTTCTAGGGAATTTTTGCAACAGCGGTAAACTTTCTATTTTCAAACAGCAACATGTATATTAGCAAAATAAGCATGGCAAAGGATATCCTTGACTTCTTTATTGAAACTAAAGATGCAAAACATTATTCTAACTAACAGCAAGAAAATACTAACAAAAGAAAATGACGCTCCAAGAAAAATACATATCATGTGGTGAATAAAAATATAGCTCCAAGTAAGGTTACTGATGAACGAAGACGAAAGAGGGGATGCTTTCCGGGGCATCCCCAAGCTTAGGCTCTTGGTTGTCCTTGAATATTACCTTGGGGTGCCTTGGGCATCCCCAAGATTAGGTTCTTTCCACTCCTTATTCCATAGTCCATCAAATCTTTACCCAAAACTTGAAAACTCCACAACACAAAACTCAACAGAAAACTCGTAAGCTCCGTTAGTATAAGAAAATAAAACAACCACTTAGGTACTGTAATGAACTCATTCTAAATTAATATTGGAGTTAAACCTACTGTATTCCAACTTCTCTATGGATTATAAACTATTTTACTAGCCATAGAGTCATCAAAATAAGCAAACAACACAATGAAAACAGAATCTGTCAAAAACAGAACAGTCTGTAGTAATCTATATCAAACGCATACTTATGGAACTCCAAAAATTCTACAAAATTAGCACGGCCTGAGAAATTTCTGTACCAATTCAGAGAAAAACTAATCAGATCAGAAGCACGTTTCTGTGAATTAACAAAACTAATTTACTGGGTGCAAAAATTTCTGATTTTCAGCAGGATCAACAGAACTATCACCGTAAGCTATCCTAAAGGTCTTACTTGGCACTTTATTGAAACAAAAGCTATGAAACATGATTACTACAGTAGAATAATCATGTGGACACAAAAAAACAGTAAGGATAAATATTGGGTTGTCTCCCAACAAGCGTTTTTCTTTAATGCCTTTCTAGCTAGGCATGATGATGACAATGATGCTCACATAAAGGATAAGAATTGAAACACAACGGGAGCATCATGAAGCGTATGACTAGCACATTTAAGTCTAACCCTCTTCCTATGCATGGGGATTTTGTGAGCAAACAATTTATGCGAACAATAATCAACAGGCATAGGAAGGTAAAACAAGCATAGCTTCAAAATTTGAAGCACATAGAGAGGAAACTTGACATTATTGCAATTCCTACAAGCATATGTTCCTCCCTCATAATAGTTTTCAGTAGCATAATGAAGGAATTCAACAATATAACTAGCACCTAAAGCATTCTTTTCATGACCTACAAGCATACAAAATTTACTACTCTCCACATAAGCAAAATTCTTCTCATCAATAGTAGTGGGAGAAAACTCAACAAAATAACTATCATATGATTGAAAATTAAGATCAAGATGACAAGTTTCATGGTTATCATTATTATTTAAAGCATACGTGTCATTACAATAATCATCATAGATAGGAGGCATGCTTTCATCATAGTAAATTTGCTCATCAAAGCTTGGGGGACAAAAAATATCATCTTCATCAAACATAGCTTCCCCCAAGCTTGTGGCTTTGCATATCATTAGCATTATGGATATTCAAGGAATTCATACTAACAACATTGCAATCATGCTCATCATCCAAAGATTTAGTGCCAAACAATTTAGAGATTTCTTCTTCTAGCATTTGAGCACAATTATCCTTTCCATCACACTCACGAAAGATATAAAAAAGACGAAGCGTATGGGACAAACTGAACTCCATTTTTTAGTTTTCTTTTATAAACTAAACTAGTGCTAAAACAAGAAACAAAAAGATTCGGTTGCAGGATCTAAAGATATACCTTCAATCACTCACCTCCCCGGCAACGGCGCCAGAAAAGAGCTTAGTTGACGGGGTGTGAGTGAGTGCCCTTTACCTAGCCTCCCCGGCAACGGCGCCAGAAAAGAGCTTGATGTCTACTGCACAACCTTCTTCTTGTAGACGTTGTTGTGCCTGCAATTGCACAGGTTTGTAGGACAGTAGCAAATTTCCCTCAAGTGGATGACCTAAAGTTTATCAATCCGAAGGAGGCGTAGGATGAAGATGGTCTCTCTCAAACAACCCTGCAACCAAATAACAAACAGTCTCTTGTGTCCCCAACACACCCAATACAATGGTAAATTGTATAGGTGTACTAGTTCGGCGAAGAGATGGTGATACAAGTGCGAAATAGATAGTAGATATAGGTTTTTGTAAACTGAAAATATAAAAACAGCAAGGTAACAACTGGTAAAAGTGAGCGTAAATGGTATTGCAATGGTAGGAAACAAGGCCTAGGGTTCATAGTTTCACTAGTGCAAGTTCTCTCAACAATAATAACATAGATAGATCATATAACAAGACCTCAACATGCAACAAAGAGTCACTCCAAAGCCACTAATAGCAAAGAACAAACGTAGAGATTATGGTAGGGTACGAAACCACCTCAAAGTTATTCTTTGGGATCGATCTATAAAAGAGTTCGTAGTAGAATAACACCTTAAGATACAAATCAACCAAAACCCTAATGTCACCTAGATACTCCATTGTCACCTCAAGTATCTGTGGGCATGATTATATGATATGCATCACACAATCTCAGATTCATCCAACCAACACAAAGTACTTCAAAGAGTGCCCCAAAGTTTCTATCGGAGAGTCAAGAACGTGTGCCAATCCCTATGCATAGGTTCCCAATGTCACGAACCCGCAAGTTGATCACCAAAACATACATCAAGTGGCACATGATATCCCATTGTCACCACAGATAATCATGGCAAGACATACATCAAGTGTTCTCATAATAGACTTAATCCGATAAGATAACTTCAAAGGGGAAACTCAATTCATCACAAGAGAGTAGAGGGGGAGAAACATCATAAGATCCAACTACAATAGCAAAGCTCGGGATACATCAAGATCGTGCCACAGAGGGAACACGAGAGAGAGAGATCAAACACATAGCTGATGGTACATACCCTCAGCCCTGAGGGTGAACTACTCCCTCCTCGTCATGGATAGCGCCGGGATGATGAAGATGGCCCCCGGTGATGGGACCCCCCTCCGGCAGGGCACCGGAAAGGGCTCCCGAGAGGTTTTTGGTGGCTACAGAGGCTTGCAGTGGCGAAACTCCCGATCTATCTTCTATTCTGGAAGTTTTAGGGTACGTAGGTATATATGGGTGAAAGGAGTACGTCGGTGGAGCTACGGGGGCCCCACGAGGCAGGGGGGCACGCCCTAGGGGGTGGGATCGCCCCCCACCCTCGTGAGCACCTCCCTTATCTTCTGACATGGGGTCCAAGTCCATCAGGTGGGTTTCCTTCCAAAAATAACTTCTCTAGTTGATTTCGTTCTGTTTTGACTCCGTCTGATATTCCTTTTCCTCGAAACACTGAAATAGGCATAAAACTGCAAATCTAGGGTGGGCCTCCGGTTAATAGGTTAGTCCCCAAAATAATATAAAAGTGGATAATAAAGCCCAATATTGCCTAAAACAGTAGATAAAGTAGCATGGAGAAATCAAAAATTATAGATACGTTGGAGACGTATCAGGGGGAAATTCTTTTGTCCCCTAGGTTCGGTGGGCGAGGCTCCTCATCGTCGTCCTTGCTGGGCGACCCTTTCCCCGTGTGTTTGGTGTTTAACTTTCCGGCGTGTTTGAAGACCCAACAGCTTCTGTTGGTATGGTTAGCAGGCTTGTCAGGAGTGCCGTGAATCTGGCAAGGTCGATCGAGTATTTGGCCCAGGCTAGATGAGTCGTCCTTGTTTCTTTTGAATGGCCTCTTCTATTGACCGGTCTTGGAGCCACTGAATCCGGCATTGACCGCTTTGTCTTCGGTATTGTCAGTGTTGCTTTGGCGCTTGTTTTTGTTGTGTCGGGGCCTGCTGTGTCTGTTCTTTGCTTCGGAATTGCCAGGATCACTGGTACTGTTGCTGCTGCGTGCAAGCCAGCTGTCTTCGCACACGCAAAAGCGGGTCATGAGTGATGTGAGGGCTGCCATAGAATTCAGCTTTTCTTGGCCGAGGTGTCGGGCAAGCCATTTGTCATGGATGTTGTGTTTGAAGGCTCCTAGAGCCTCAGTGTTCGGACAATTGACAATTTGGTTCTTTTTGACTAGGAACTGGGTCCAGAATTTTCCGGCTGACTCTCCGGACTACTGGACTATGTGACTAAGGTCATCGGTGTCCGGGGGCCGGATATAGGTGCCCTGGAAGTTGTCTCTAAAGGCATCCTCCAGGTCTTCCCAACTCCCAATAGAGTTTTCTGGGAGGCTGTTTAACTAGTGTCGAGCTGGTCCCTAAAGCTTGAAAAGGAGGTATTTGATGGCATGTAGATCATCACCGCGAGCCATGTGAATGTGCAGAAGGAAATCTTTGATCCATACTATGGGAGTCGTCGTGCCATCATATGATTCGATGTTCACGGGTTTAAACGCTTCTGGGAACTGGTGTTCCATCACCTCATCAGTGAAGCATAGGGGGTGCACGGTACCTCTATACAGGCCACGTCACAGTGCAGTTCGGATGGAGTCTGTATGCGGTTTTCAGCCCGGGTGAAGTTATGCTTGTCGGGCCAGGCTTGATGGCCATCTTCTCGCGTTGGGGCTCGGCCCCTTGATCCGTAAATTGATCTGGTCTGACTAGCTCTATTATCCAGGTCCTGTCGTAGGTCATAAGTGTATCCTGCAGCTGATGTCTCATTACCTTTATGGCGGGGTGGTGCAGGCAGGTGTTCAGCTTGAGTTGCCGCTCTGTCTCGGCAACGTGGTGGTCGATCAGGTCCGTTAGTAGCATTACGCTTGGGCGGTATAGGCTCTAGGGCCTCGTCGTCAAATTGGGGTAGCAGCTTGCGCTTCGGGTAACTCTTGGTTGGGCATCCGAGGCCGTGTTCCTCGGCTGCCAGGACGTCGGTCCTTCTGTCGTTGAGCAGATCCTGATCAGCTTGAAGCTGCTGCTGCTTCTTTTTCAAGCTTCTTACAGTGGCTATTAGCCGGCGCTTAAAGCGCTCTTGTTGGAAGGGTTCCTCTGGCACAATGAATTCTTCGTTGCCGAGGCTCTCGTCTTCTTCAGAGATTGGTACATAATCATCATCCTTCGAGCCATCGTTCCCTCTGGGATTGTCATGGTTGACTTGTCCCTCCTCCCAATCATCATGTTCAGATGTTAGTTCGATCGGGGCTTCTTGGTCTTCGGTGTTGTCTGAAGTATTGTATTATTGTCTTTGTCTCGACACGGTTTAGAGCGGCGCCGCTGACGACGACGCTTTGGTGGTGCCTCAGGAAAATTATTCTCGACTAGGTCCTTCCCACCTTCGCCGTCATCCTCTTTGGGTGTATCCACCATATACACGTCATATGTAGAGGTAGTCGTCCAGTGTCCGGTAAGCGGCGTGTTCTGACCTTGTTCTTCTCCGGCATTGTCGTCCATAACGTCGATGTACTCGGAAGTGTAATCGAGCATGTCGGTTAAGTCCTCGACAATTGCTATGAAGTGGGTGGTGGGTGGGACGTGAAATTCCCTGCTCTCAGCCCCTAGTGCGGTCTGGGCCTAGTTTGGTAGCCATTCTTCCATAATTGCGGGAGATTGCATTAGGTCCAGAGCCTCGTTTAAGGGTGAGGTATGGACAAGGAGGCGAGAATCCGTGGAGCGGGGCGAGACAAGAGTTCCCTGGCCGAGCTCGTGCAACACAGACCTCGAGAGTTCGGAGCTGGTGCGCGGAGGTGAGTCCGGCTCGATGAGGATAAAGGGAGCCAGGAGTAATTCCGGGCCGGCTGGTGAAGTGATTCCCTCCATATTTCCGGTGTTGAGCTCTATGGCTGTGAAGAGCCCGGCGGGTTCTAAACTCCTGTCTTTGGACTCAATGAGGAGTTCCGGATCTGAGGCCGGAGCAGCAGTTGAGGCCGCGAGCCCTTGGAAGATCAAGTCTCCTCGGGCATCAGCGACGTAGTTTAGGTTTCCGAAACTGATCTGATGACCAGGGGCGTAGCTGTCGTCCTGCTCTAGATGGCCAATCGAATTGGCATGCAGTGTGAAGCTGCCGAATACATAGATTCGGCTAGGGAGAAAAATCTCCCTCAGGGCGGTGTGGACGTGGATGGTTGATGGAGCCATCGAGCCTTCTGGTGATGACACAGTGGAACTCTCAATGAAAGCACCATTGTCAGTGTCAAAACCGGCAGATCTCGGGTAGGGGGTCCCGAACTGTGCGTCTAAGGATCAAAGGTAACAAGGAGGCGGGGGACACGATGTTTACCCAGGTTCGGGCCCTCTTAATGGAGGTAATACCCTACTTCCTGCTTGATTGACTATGATGAATATAGGGGTCACAAGAGTTGATCTACCTCGAGATCGTAATGGCTAAACCCTAGATGTCTAGACTGTATGGTTGTGTTCCTGACCTACGGACTAAACCCTCCGGTTTATATAGGCACCAGAGGGATCTAGGGTTGTACAGAGTCGGTTATAGAAGAAGGAAAATACATGATCCGAACGCCAAGCATGCCATCCATGAAAAGGGGAGTCCCATCCGGACACGGGGAAGGTTCATCTATCTCGTATCTTCATGGCCCATCAGTCCGGCCCACATCTCATAGCCCAGATGCCTGAGGACCCCTTAGTCTAGGACTCCCTCACATATGCCACTGTTTTTTCCCTGTACTAACAACAGGGCCCCTGCCGTGGATAAACTCCCCAAAGGAAAGAAGTGAGAACAAGCTGGCACATCGATCCCTGGCAACATATGACAGATAGGTCTATCTAACCGTCCATAATATCCCCTATATAAAAAAGCTTGTGCGTAGAAGAACCTTGTCACCTCAACATTTGTGCTCCCGTCCTTTTTCTAAGAGTCACTTCAATGAGGGTGGTTGTAGTAGCATTTGGAAAAAGGGTTGACAAGGGGCGGGTTCCTTTCCATGCTCCTAACCCGTCAAGCCGAGCCATGCGGCAACACAAGAAGGGACTGGCAAGGTGTCTTGCCGGAGAACCTTCTTTACTTGGAAGTAATGAGGAGTCATTCCTCAGCATGCACGCGATACATGCACAAATGCCCAACAAGCACACCATTTTTTCATTAATACACAAATAAACAAGTACAAACCTTATAGAGTACAAATATGGATGGGAGGTTACATAATTTAAACTAAAGTCTGGCAGATGCCTACACCTTTTAAACTGAAAAAGATAAGTGCCACATAATGCCTTTCTTGTCCCTCTCCTCCAAGGAGCTACAATGGGGGTGAAGAGGGAAAAAGGAGTGCCCAGGCAGAAGCCAAGCCTGACCCATCAGGGCCTCCGGGATGCAGCCTGACAAGATCGGGAGGGCAGGGAAAAAGCCAGAAGGGAGGAAGGAGCGGCCAGGCGATGCCCTGGTCACTAACGCCAGGACCAGCAGAACGCGATAGGAGGAACACCGGCAGGGAAGACACAGCCGGAGTCCAGCTGGAGGAGGCGGAGGCATCCACACCCAACCCCATGACAAATCGCTTTGCCAGGGAGAAGACCAGGTGCTGATGATGGTGCTGATGGTGGTGGTGCGTCCGACGCTCAGCTATAGTTCGAGCCGCCGTCCTCCCACTCGACGCCATCATCTTCGTCGTGAGTACTTTCATCGTTGGTCGAGATTTCCGTGCAGTACCCGAAGCGAGAACCCGAGTGCCCGAAGACCTTGATGGAGAGCAGGTCTACATCCATTAACTTAAAATGGAGGACGTGACCCTCTACTAAGCTATAGGCATATGCAAAAGTTTTCCAACCACGGCGAAGAAGCATCACATGAGGTGCAGGAAATTCAACATCCACCTGCATGTTGCCATTACAGCAACCCCAGTCCATGCGGTTGTTCAAGCTCCATTACCCTCACAAAAGGGGTAGGAAGCCAAAGACAGTGAGTCTTCGACATGGCCTTCAATCAGAGCCAGTGCGGGTGGGGGAGGAGTGACCAGAGCCCCACCGCGTCCTCCCCGGCCACGAGACCCTCGCCGGCCACGTCCACATCCTGCAGTGCCGCCTGGTGCATTGGTTTCTACCCCCGCATCCCCAGTTGGGGGAGGTATGAGTTGACGAGAGGAGATCCTTGTTGCCACCGCCGGAGCATGACCGCGCCCTCTCCCTCTGTAAGTGCATCTAGTACCACCCCTAGTTGGTTTTGGAGTATTGACGACAAGCATGGTTGAGGGACTAATGTGTTTGTGAGAATTGCAAGATAAAGCAGGTAGTAGTCTCATCAATTCGGTTTACCTACCATATATGACCCCTAAAAATGTATGAAGACATTGAAGACAATGGTGGTTCATCAAGATATTCACATTGAAGATAATGACCAACGAAGACATTCATGTGAAGACTATGGAGCACGAAGACATAGTTTCTTTCATAGTTTCCTTTTCTTCTTTATTGATTCATAGGAACCACCGAACTGTTAAGTGGGGTCCAAGTGAACAAAGTCAGATGACTCAAGTGATGCTCAACCAAAATCCTATGTCTTCGAGCGAAGACAATGAGAGCAAATCTTATCCAGAGTTGGATGAGTCAGCTTTGCTTGTAGCCCAAGCCAAGCTGCCGCATGTGTTTGAAATCCGAATGTTGGACACGTGTTTGTTTCTTACTGACCCAGGGTCATTTTGGATATATCATGTCGGGTTGCCTCCTAGTTATAAATAGCCCACCCCCTACACCATAAATTAGTGGCTGCTCAGAGTTAGTGCATGACTTTTGTTGTTTGAGAGCAACGCATGTCCGAAGCTTCTCAGAGAGAGATCCTTGCAAGGACAAAGCCCTAAACACCCAAAGCCAAAGAGTATTAGGCATCACTAAAGTCTTTTTTTCCGCGTGACCTGAAGACTTGTTACACTTGAGGATTGTGCATCCTCTAGCTAGTTAGGCGTCACATTCTGAGGATCCAAGAGTCATTGTGGATCGCTAGTGAATGGAGTCTCTGAAGGTTTGGAAGTCCACCTTGAAGACTTAGCAGAGTGATTGGACGAGGACTGGGTGTTCTCAGCTCAAGGGGAATAAGGTGAAGATACAGTCTTCTGAGTTCAATCTCAGCCTCCCTAACCAGACGTACAGTTGTCACAGCAACTGGAACTGGTCTACCAAATCATTGTCTTCTTCAAGCTACTGGTTCCATCCCTTACCTTCTTTACATTTTAGTTTGTCTTCGAGAAGTCATTGCTTGCTTACCTGATCTATTTGACTTCACTGGGCAAAGACAATTACCTGTTTGGCTTCATACTGTCTTCCATTCCGATCCCTACTACCTAGCTGCTATTAGTTTTCGTGCTTTCGCTCTATTGCTTACTTGACTATGGCCTATCTAGTGTAGTTTATCTTTGCTACATATCATATAGGTTCAATTCCTTGTTTGACTTCAAAGACCTCGTGTTTTCAAGAATTTCATAAAAATCACCTTTTCCCCCTCTAGTCGATAACTAGCACTTTCAATTTGTATCAAAGCAAGGTGCTCCCTTGTTGTGTGTGATTAGGTTTAACCACCTGGAGTTTTAGCTATGACAACTGCAGGGATAATCAAGGTCTCCGTTGCGTGCCCAGTATTCGATGGCAGTTACCCTACTGGAAAAATAAGATGCGTATGCATCTTGAATCCATTGACATCAACTTCTCGTATGTCATCAGGACATGCATTCCCAAGGTCGGTGAAGGTGTCACTGCTGCTGAAGTCAAGAGGTTCGCGCAACTGGACTCGAGTGCCAAGAAAATTGTCGGTGTCAAAACCGGCGGATCTCGGGTAGGGGTCCCGAACTGTGCGTCTAGGCGGATGGTAACAGGAGACAAGGGACACGATGTTTTTACGCAGGTTCGGGCCCTCTCGATGGAGGTAAAACCCTACTCCTGCTTGATTAATATCGATGATATGGGTAGTACAAGAGTAGATCTACCACGAGATCAGAGAGGCTAAACCCTAGAAGCTAGCCTATGGTATGATTGTTGTTCGTCCTACGGACTAAAACCCTCCGGTTTATATAGGCACCAAAGAGGGTTAGGGTTACACAGAGTCGGTTACAATGGTACGAGATCTACATATCCGTATCACCAAGCTTGCCTTCCACGCCAAGGAAAGTCCCATCCTGACACGGGACGAAGTCTTCAATCTTGTATCTTCATAGTCCAGGAGTCTGGCCAAAGGTGATAGTTCGGCTATCCGGACACCCCCTAATCCAGGACTCCCTCCGTAGCCCCTGAACCAGGCTTCAATGACGAAGAGTCCGGCGCGCATATTGTCTTCGGCATTGCAAGGCGGGTTCCTCCTCTGAATACTTCATAGAAGATTTTGAACACAAGGATAGTGTCCGGCTCTACAAAATAAGTTACACATACCACCATAGAGAGAATTATATTTGCACAAATTCAATCTGCTGAGTATTCCGTGGCGTGACATCACACCACGGCCAAGCCTTTATTCGAATCGTTTTACTATGGCACCTCAGCGCGTTTAGCGAGGCGGTTTCCTTGGCACGTCTTGTCAAAGCAGAGATCGTGTCCCCTTATTCTGGGATTCTCATCAATACGGGTGTGGGTAACCCAACCACGCCATTGATTACGGCGCTTGGGAGATAAGCGAGTTTTACCAAGCTGGTGGGGACACATAGTTTCGTCCGTCCATATAAGGGGATAAGGATCCACTTTTTCACACACGCCTTCTTCCTCCTTTGCTCATCCATTTCTGCGCACTCGAGCTCCAGCGCCCAAGTCCACACATCACACCTCAAACTTATCCAGCCATGTCAGGAGTGGGAGGCAAGTGGATCGCCTCCTCCGTCACGGAGGGGCACATCAAAACATTGAGGAAAGTCGGATACCTGCACAACGACATTGCGCACCGGCTTCCAGACGAGGGGCAGCTCGTCCCCACCCCCAGGCCCCATGAGAGGGTGGTGTTCCTCCCCCATTTCCTTCGCGGACTGGGCTTCCCACTCCACCCATTTTTCCGGGGGCTCATGTTCTACTACGTCCTGGATTTCCACGATCTGGACCCGAACTTCATCCTCAACATCTTGTCGTTTATCGTCGTGTGCGAGGCCTTCCTCCGCATCAAGCCCCACTTCGGCATGTGGCTGAAGGCCTTCAATGTCAAGCCGAAGGTAGTGGGCGGCCAGCAGGCGGAGTGCGGAGGCGCCATGGTGGGCAAGATGCCCAACTTTATATGGCTTGAGGGCTCCTTCGTGGAAACCATCAAAGGGTGGCAATCGGGGTGGTTCTACATCACCGAGCCGCGTGACCCTGAATGGGCAGCGGCCCCCGAATTCCGATCTGGCATCCCCACATGGCTCACCTCCTGGAAAGAGAAGGGCCTGACATGGGGTAATTCGGAAGAGCTGACCGGACTCCAAACCTGCGTCCAAAACCTTGTGAACAAGAAGCTCAAGCTTGTCAATGTAGGCCAGGTCATGCTCATCCGTCGGATCCTCCCGTGCCAACAACGGGCCTTCAACTTGTGGGAGTTTGATCCGGCACAACACCAAACCTTGAGCAGGCTCTTCGACACTATGTACGAAGATGCCTGGAAGGTGTTGTTCAAGGGTGCCGAGGCTCCCGCATCCGCTACCGAAGATCGCGGATTCAGCTCGCAGCATCAAGCTAGTGAGGTAAGCTATTTTACCCACACTTGATTTTCATAGTTTGACTCTATGCGGGATCTAAACTCCCTTACCTTTGACAGGCTTGGCAGATGACGTCCGGGCAGGTTAACTGTTTGGCTCCCTTGCTAGAAGACCCAGCGGACGCCGGATTGACGGGGCTGCTGGTTCAGGCGCCTCACGTGGTGCCGGAGAAGAAGGCCAAGAAGAAGGCCACAGGAACTCGAAAGAGTTCCCGGCGCCAGGTGTTATCGGACTCATCGTCCGATGACTCTGAGGCGGACTCCTCCCGTGAAGATGAGGAGGAGGAAAAAGAGGCCTCTCCCCCAGCGGGGGGAGAGAAGAAAAGGAAGGCCGCCCCGACTGGGGAGGCCAGAGGGTCCAAGAAGGGAAGGACCCTTCCTCCGGACTACTCCACCAACGCCGACGACGGTGAAGAGGAGTGGCCACCAAGGGCTAAGCCCCTGGCGACATCGTAAGTGTCCGGATACCAGAATAACTCATGGCGTTTCGTTTGTCATACAGAATCTCCTAACGCCGAATATAAGCCTGCAGCCCGCCCAAGGACGGGCTCGACGCTTCAACGAGCGGCTCCCTGGATTCGTCGGACGTGAATAGCACCTCACTTCCGGCTGCCTCCTCTCCTCGCGCTGCGGATGACGCCGAGGTGGGGTCCCAAAAGGGGCCCAGCCAGGAGGAGGAGGTCCAGGAGGCGCCGCAAGGCAACCTCCCGTACTCCAGGCACAAGGGGGATCAAACCCCAAAGGGCTCTAAGTTCGGCCCTTGGCCGGACTCCGTATTGGAACCTTCAGTGGTTCCGGAGTCCGGCAGGCGGCCCCTTTGTAATAAGGGCCAGACTGCGACACCAGTGACCTCCGTCCAACCGGAGGCACCGGATAATTTGCTGGAGGCGCTTAACGGCGCCTCCATCAACGAGGAGCACCGCACTATTATGAGTGTGGTGATGCAGAAAGTTCAGTCCGCCAAGAGCGGGATGACTGAAGCCTGTACCAGCCTTCTAACAGGCTTTGAGGTATGTATTTAAGATATGTAAAAATATTACCGCATAGATAGTAGCCCCTGATGCTCAGTTTGGTGTTCAGAAAGAAAAGCCGAATTGAGGATCTAAAAAGATGTACACAGGAGTCTAACATAAGTATGTCAATATGGGGAATGCAGGTTGCACTGCTGACCTCTGCCGCACTGACTGCAGAGGTCAATGCATTGAAGCAGAGCCTCGAGCAGTCCGAGAACAAGCTCGGCCTTGCAAAAAGCAACTCGAGGACAGGGAAGGTAAGTGATACCTTATGGAAGTATATAAAAGATGTGGTTGCAAAAAATAACAGGAATAACGTAACAATTGCAGGGGCCACGAACAAGGTGGCGATCCTGAAGGAAACGGTGTCCAAGGCCGAAAGCAATGCGGCCGCAGAGCGCACCGAGTGAGAGAAGCAGGAGGCGCGGGTGGCGGAGGTGCGGCAAGAGCTCCACGCTCTCGTGAAAAAACATGAGAGTTTTGAGCGTGACTCAAAGACTCAAGAGTCCGAGCTTGCCTCGGCTCTTGAGAGCGCCAAAGCCGCTAAGGCCGAAGCCCAAAAAGCCCTCCAGGAAATTGAGGCAATGAAGAAGATAGCGGCGGGTAAGGCATTCTTCATGCAAACCAAGCACGTGAAAGGGAATTACTTGTTACTTACCCGAATCTGGAGCTCTCCAGGAGCATTCGCAGATCTGCCCCGTAGTGTGTCCGACACTGCCGCATTCTACCGGGCCGAGGAGGGGAGCTCGACGGAGAAGGTGTTCTGGTCTCAGTATGCTGAGGCCGGACACCCAGTGCCCTTGAGCGACCAGCTGAAGCAGCTGGTCGAGCTCCATAAGGTGGCCGAACAGGCCATGAAGGGCCTCATAGTTTGGTTGTGGCCTAAGGAAGCCATGCCTGGGAGCTACTTCAGGCTAATGAGGCGGCTGGTGGACGCCTGTCCATGGATTGAAGTCGTCAAGCGCTTCGTCTGTATCGAAGGTGCCCGTAGGGCCCTTGCCCGTGCTAAAGTGCACTGGGGCAAGATGGACGCTAAGAAGCTTGTGATGGACGCTCCACCGCCGGGCAGGGAGTATCGTAAGCCCGAGATGTATTATAAGGGCGTCCTGAAGGGTGCCCGCCTTATAGCGGGTGAATGCTCAAAAGATGTAATTTTTTAGTAAACTCGCATTAGTTATCCTGTACTCTTGAAAACTTGTTCATATGCGCTAAGCAACGCTTGTGAATTTAAAATATTACCTTCTGTGCGGCCGTTTATTAAATTTGAGAGATGGCGAGTCGTTGGCTTCTGCCCCCATGCCACGAGTCCTGGGGTGTTCGGGATAAACTTGAGCGCTCTTTTTCCCATTCTTGGGTCCTTCGAGGGAGGCGCTCAATGCAACAAACAAGGCAACCGGACTATAATGCTTGAACACTATCACTTAGCCATAGAATTCTATAATTTTAAATTTCGGCGAAGCCCCTAGTATTCGGAAGACCGAATTCTGGGCGCTATCCATGCCTGGGCCGGACAAAGCCGACTCCTCGCTCTAAGCGGCATAAGTCTTTAGGGACTCGAAAACCTCTCGAACAGCGACCGGCTCTCGCCCTATCATGACGGTCAGTTTTAGCTTTCTCCACTGAGGTGCTCAACCCAGCTCAACTAGTGCACAATCGCAGTGGTTCTCCCAGCGCTACCTTAGCCGATATAACAGAACGTAAGGTACCAAAACATGGGAGCCAGGAAAACCCAACTATTGACCCAAGACATGATTCGGAGCCGATGCATATAATGTTATAAGTTCGGGGTGCCGCACTTGTGAAAGTGTTCGGACTTATCACACCATATTTTGGGGTACTTAAGCCCCTGGTGTATTTAGCCATACCAAAGCGTACGGATGCAACATGTCATAAGTGAACATATATAGATAAAAAAGGAATGCAATAATAGGCAAAAGCTATGCATTGTTTATTCAAAAAAGCTGCGGTAAAAGCAGAACGATACAAATAGTGTGATAAGCAAGGGACGAGACTATTTGACATGTCCCCCTCTAGGAGCGAGCTGCGGGATGATATGTAAAACAAGTATAGTGCTCGTTATAGAGACCGCCTAGACACTCAAGTATCTTTCTACTTCCCTGGCTGTTGCATCGTGTGTTCGGCGATTCCACCGCCGGACAGGGCTTCTTGAGAAAGGAGTCCTGAAAGTAATAAAAAGAATGACACAATTAGGAGCCCCTGGTGCGGTTGAGCCGCATTCTGGGCCTGCCGTGGTCGTGCCCCTCCCCCTATGCCCATGGTATTTCCAGAGCGTAATTATGTATGCGTAGTACTGGTTCCGCAATTTTGCGAGGGCTGGGGTTGGGGCCGCATTGCTACGCGTGCTCGGGATGTGCCAGGCGGTCTTGTTGTAGGTTACTCTGGGCGCGCTTGACGGTGTTCGGACGTTTAATAGCTGGACTCGAGAATTGCCTTGAGAGGCTGCTTTGCACTTCCGCCATGAGGGCCGCCGTATGCTCCTCCGTTCGGAGAGAGCGTTCGGTGTTTCCGTTGACCGTAATGACTCCTCGAGGTCCTGGATTCTTGAGCTTGAGGTATGTGTAGTGCGGCACCGCATTGAACTTTGCAAATGCGGTTCGTCCGAGCAGTGCGTGATAGCCGCTGCGGAACGGGACTATGTCGAAGATTAACTCCTCGCTTCGGAAGTTATCCGGGGATCCGAATACCACTTCAATTGTAACTGAGCCTGTACAATTGGCCTCTACACCTGGTATGACGCCTTTCAAGGTCATCTTTGTGGGTTTAATCCTTGATGGGTCTATGCCCATTTTGCGCACTGTATCCTGATAAAGCAGGTTCAGGCTGCTGCCGCCGTCCATCAGGACTCTAGTGAGGTGAAATCCGTCAACGATTGGGTCTAGAACCAATGCGGCGAATCCGCCATGGCGGATGCTAGTGGGGTGGTCCCTTCGATCAAAAGTGATCGGGTAGGAGGATCACGGATTGAACTTTGGGGCGACTGGCTCCATCGCATATACGTCCCTTAGTGCACGCTTCCGCTCCCTTTTAGGTATGTGGGTTGCGTATATCATGTTCACCGTCCGCACTTGTAGGGGGAATCCCTTCTTTCCTCTATTGTTCGGCGGCCGGGGCTCCTCTTCGTCGTCGCTATGCAGCCCCTTGTCATTGTTTTTGGCATTTAACTTGCCTGCCTGCTTGAACACCCAGCAATTCCTGTTGGTGTGGTTGGATGGTTTTTCGGGGGTGCCGTGTATCTGGCACAAGCGATCGAGTATTCAGTCCAAATTGGACGGGCCCGGGGTGTTTATTTTGAATGGCTTTTTCCGCTGACCGGTTTAGAGCCTCTGAATCCGGCATTGACTGCCGTATCCTCAGCATTATCGCCATTAATGCGGTGCTTGTGCTTGTTGTGACGCGACCTGCCGTTACTGTCCTTGGTATCCGAATTACCAGGGCTCTTGGTCATGTTGTTACTACGAGCTAGCCAGCTGTCCTCTCCAGCGCAAAAGTGGGTCATAAGTGTTGTGAGGGCTTCCATGGATTTCGGCTTTTCCTGTCCTAGGTGCTAGGCAAGCCACTCGTCACGGATGTTATGTTTGAAGGCTACAAGGGCCTCTGCATCCGGACAGTCGACGATTTGATTTTTCTTGGTTAGGAACCGTGTCCAGAATTGTCTGGCCGATTCCTCTGGCTGCTGAATTATGTGGCTTAGGTCATCGGCGTCTGGTGGTCGCACATAAGTGCCCTGGAAATTGTCGAGGAATGCGGCTTCCAGGTCTTCCCAACAACCAATTGACTCTGCTGGCAAGCTGTTAAGACAATGCCGATCTGGTCCTTTAAGCTTGAGTGGGAGGTATTTGATGGCGTGTAGATCATCACCGCGGGCCATGCGGATATGAAGGAGATAGTCCTTGATCCAGACCGCAGGATCTGTTCTGCTGTCGTATGATTCAATGTTTATGAGTTTGAAACCCTCAGGGATTTGATGATCCATCACTTCGTCTATGAAGCATAGTGGGTGTGCGGCGCCTCTGTATTGGGCTATATCACGACGCAGCTCAAATGAGCTTTGTCTACTGTGTTCGGCACGGCCGAAATTGCCATATCCGGCGTGACGGTTATCATCATGTATCATGGGGCGCCCACGCGATCCATAGATCGATCTTGTTTGCCTTGCCTTATCCTCCAATATATCCCGCAGGTCTGGCGCATTTCCCCGTGCCTTGGTATTTTTTGAGCGGCGCCGTTGTGCGGCTTGAGTGTAGGGCCGAGAGGCCTCTCTGTCGCGGCCACGAGGTGGCTGGTCGGCCGCATCATGCGCTGGTGATGTAGGTTTGGGTGCTTCCTCCTCTAATCAGGGTAGCATCCTGCGTTTTGGGTAGCTCTTGGAGGGGCGTTCGAGTTCATATTCTTCGGCCGCAAGGACTTCAGTCCATCTGTCAGCTAGCAAGTCTTGGTCAGCTCTAAGTTGTTGCTGCTTTTTCTTGAGGCTGCTTGCCATGGCCATAAGCCTTTGTTTGAAACGCTCCTGTTCGACGGGATCCTCAGGCATGACAAATTCGTCGTCGTCGAGGCTTGCCTCGTCTTCGGAGGGAGGCATGTAATTATCGTCCTCTACCTCTCTGTCTGCCGCTCTCTCATGAGGGATGGCTTCTCCATCCTGCTACGCTGAATGCTGCTGCAGGGGGTTGTCTTCGGCACTTTCCGGGGTGTTATTGTCTCCCGTGCCGGAATCACTGTTTTTGTTGTGGCGGCATTTAGAGTGGCGCCGTTGACGCTAGTGCTTAGGCTGTTTCTTAGAGGGGTCATCCTCCATTGTTCCATCGCCATTCCCATCTTTTGGGATGTCCACCATGTAAATGTCGTATGATGAGGTGGCCTTCTAGTGCCCTGTAGGCGTTGGTTCTTGGTCGTCTCCTGCATCCTCGTCCATACCGTCGATGTCTTCGGAGCCGAAGTCGAGCATGTCGGTTAAATCATCGACAGTGGCTATGAAGGTGGTGGGTGGGCTTTGAATTTCTTCGTCGTCCGCATCCCAACCTTCCTGACCATAATCCGGCCAGGTCTCTCCTGATAGAGAGAGAGACTTTAGCGAATTCAGGATGTTGCCAAAGGGCGAGTGCTGAAAGATGTCCGCGGCAGTGAACTCCATGATCAGCGCCCAATCGGATTCGATTGGCAGGGGCGCGGAAGGTTTGGAGTCCGGAGAGGAGTCCGGCACCTTGGAGTCACGAGCTTCGCAAAGGACAGGGTTGGTGTTCGGCTCAACCGTCGTAGAGATAGAAGCCCCCGAGGCGGTGTCCAGCCACCCGTCCTTGATCGGCGTAGTCGGCTCCGAGCTAAGGGTCGGAGCGGACACTGGTGCGGCCTTTAGGGCACTGTCCGGCGGCAGAGCTAGATCATGCCCTTCGTGACAGTGCGACGTGCTTGGCATGGCTCGAACCCGTCGAAGATCAAGTCTCCGCGGACGTCAGCCGTATAGTTCAAACTTCCAAATCTGACCTGATGGCCAGGGGCGTAGCTTTCAATCTGCTCTAGATGGCCAAGCGAATTGGCCCGCAGTGCAAAGCCGCCGAATACGAAGATCTATCCGGGGAGAAAAGTCTCACCCTGGACCGCCTCGCTGTCGATGATCGGAGGAGCCATCGGGCCTAAAGATGATGACACAGTGGAACTCTCAATGAAAGCACCAATGTCGGTGTCAAAATCAGTGGATCTCAGGAAGGGGGTCCCGAACTGTGCGTCTAGGCGGATGGTAACAGGAGACAAGGGACATGATGTTTTTACCCAGGTTCGGGCCCTCTCGATGGAGGTAAAACCCTACTCCTGCTTGATTAATATTGATGATATGGGTAGTACAAGAGTAGATCTACCACAAGATCAGAGAGGCTAAACCCTAGAAGCTAGCCTATGGTATGATTGTTGTTCGTCCTACGGACTAAAACCCTCCGGTTTATGTAGGCACCGAAGAGGGTTAGGGTTACACAGAGTCGGTTACAATGGTAGGAGATCTAGATATCCATATCGCCAAGCTTGCCTTCCACGCCAAGGAAAGTCCCATCCAGACACGGGACGAAGTCTTCAATCTTGTATCTTCATAGTCCAGGAGTCCGGCCAAAGGTGATAGTTCGGCTATCTGGACAGCCACTAATCTAGGACTCCCTCAAAAATCAACTGTGATCATCTGACCAAATGATAGTATGGTCGTGTGAGTGCTCTAGAAACTGTGTAGCTAGTCTGGGACTGGCAATCTAAGGTCAAGGAAGGAGTCTCAACTCAGAGAGACTCAATTGACGTTCTTCTCAGTCTCTTCAAGTTCTTCAAGAGAAATGACAATGAGAATGTCTAGCTCATGTTTGATCGCCCCACTGATATCACCAATGAGCTTTCTTCACTCGGCGCCACTAAGATCACCAAGCATGAAATTGTGAAGAAGCTACTGAGATCACTTGACAGCTCATTTGACACTTTGGCCCTGATGATTCAAGAACGCCCTGATATTGATACGTCTGGCATACTTGAGAGGCTCAACACACATGAGTTCTAGCTATCTGAGAAGAGAGATATCTATGGCCCCAATTATGGTCGATCCTGTGATTTGAAGACAAAATTTGTTTCCTCATCTGACGAAGAATCTAACTGCAGTTCTGATGATCCTGAAGACATTGGAAAAGAGCTAGCAATGCTTGTAAGAAAGTTCCAAAAGTTCTCCAAGAAGAATCGCTTTGGAAAATCTTCAAGATCCAGCTCAAGAAATGATGAGGCTTCCTCCCGTGACTACAAGAAGAGAACATGCCAAAAATGCAAGAAGCGAGGCCACTACATATCTGAATGTCCTCAATGGGACAAGGAATATGATTCTGACGGCAAGAAGAAGAAGAAATCTTCAAAGTATTCTTCAAAGTATTCATCAAAATCTTCGTCTCACAAGAAGAGCTCATCAGGCAAGGCTCGTGCATTCATTGGCAAGGAGATGGATTCAGAGGAGTCAGCTTCTGAGGAGTCTGAGGGGAGTCTGATTCAGGCATGGAAAACCTGGCTCTAGCTTCGGCATTCATCCCCAAGTCCATCTTCAACACTGAAGACAATGGTCACACCGCCGATGCTGACGCCGATGATGAGGACGCCTATGCTTTGACTGCTGCTTTATGGATCGAGGTGCCAAGGTAAACTCACGCGATGCTTACTTTCAAACCTCTAGTGAAGATGCCTCTGAGTGTGAATCCAAACCTAGCTATAAAACACTTGTTAAAATTTCAACTGAACAACAAACTGCTATGGAACACATTCAAAACTTGCTAGACAAAAGCGATGACCTGTTGGACAAGGAAATGAATCGAACTCGGTCCTTAATCAAAGACATAAAAAATCTTCATGTTAAGTACGAGGAACTTGAAAGTCGTCATGAAACCCTCTCAGCCACTCATGAGAAGCTTTCCAATGATTATCTTCAAAGGAAGCAAGATCTCGAGAAATTGAGAGCATCTCATGAAGATCTTCAAAAGGAGAACGATTCACTACTCACTCAACAGATCAGTTACGCTCAGGAAGACTTTGTGCCACCATGTTTAAAATGTCTTGAGCATGATAATGTTGTCTCTATTGTTGAATGTTCTACTGCCTCTGATATTGCAATATCTTCAACTGCTGATGTGGTAACTAACCCCTCTACTGAGGATACCACCACTATTGCTATTGAGAATGCTAGGTTGAAGACATTGCTTGAAACAGGCATGTACAAAAGCCTCAAAGGGCATCAGACACTATGTGATGTCATCAAGAAACTGATTGTGGACCAAAACCCTAGGAAATACGATGTTGGTTTCGAGAGGAAAATGAATGTTGATGGTTCTTACTGGAAGCCTGAGCAGTACCCCAAAACCACATGGGTTGTTGCAAAGGGCCATTCAGTGGACCCATCCACCTTATCTGGCTTCACTGGTATAACGCCATTATCATAGATGAATCTTTTGACGGCAATTATAAGCTGTTTAAAAATCAGAATGGTGAAGTGTTTGCCAGGATTATTCGTACTAACTGTAAGAATGGACCACCTTTGAAGAAGATCTTGGTGCCCAAAAGTGGTCTTGAGAAGCTTCCTGTGAATGCCATCATGACACCACCTGGGAAGAAGACAAACCCTAGACCAAAGACTTCAGATGGACCAAGGGCTTCATATAGATAGAGGACCTCACAAGGTCACCCTAAGGCCAATGATTTGCAGGGAAATTATCGTCAGACTCATGAATATGAGTGTGTTTCTTCTACCCGCTATGTTCACAAATCAAAGAACTTTTCTGCATATTCTTATGAGTATTATTCACGTCCTGCAAAACTATTTGCTAGGGCTACAAAACCAAAGTTATCAGATGCTGCATTTAGACTTATTGCTTCAAAGCCACCCCTGAAGATGTGAGTGGTTAAGAAGAATTAACTTCTCTTGCTGGGAAAGGTCTCCAGCCGGAAATCAAAGACTTCTGATGCAAATGCTGGGGATAAAGTGTCAGAATGGTCTTACCATTTATTTCGTCCTAGGGTTTCTTGACGAGCATCCTATCTTACCAAACAAGAATCGTAACTTTGATAGCATGCTTGTTTGCTATATGTTTGTGCTTCACAATACTCTTGGTGAAGCCTATCCCGCTAACTGCACTATAGGGTACGACTCCGAAAGCTACTGAGTGGATAATGGACAGTGGATGCACTAACCACATGACTAGTGATCGAAGTCTTCTCATGGATTCAACCCTACGTCCATCTACTAAACACTACTAGGCAAAACCCTAGTAGCAGCGCTGGTTTTAGAGCTACTAGTAGCACTTTTACAAGCGCTACCAGTAAGGCGCTACAGCTAACTGGTAGCAGTAGCACTTGTTCCCTGACGCTACTGCTATACCTAGTTAGTAGTAGCGCTCGTTGTGGAAAACTTCTGCTGATAGTATTAAGTAGCAGTAGCGTTTCTTTTGAAAAGCGTTGCTGATAGTAGTAAGTAGCAGTCGCGTTTCCTTTGAAAAGGGCTACTGCTTATTTTTCCTGTTTTTTTTGAAATTGTAGCTTATTTTCGTCGTATTTGTATAGGCTTTATATACAGTACTTTCATCATATGACTTTATGACCATGATTAGTTTGTATATACAACAGCGGGTGAAATGAATGTCCATTAGGTTCAAGTGGAGGCAACATGTGGTGCATGTTGAAAGTATACTACTACAAGTTTGGATTAGTAGTATACTTTCGACATGCACCACATGCTACCTCCACTTGAACCTAATCCACATTCATTTCAACCACTGTTGTATATACTAACTAATCATCATAGTAATTACCACCAACACAAGCTATTTAATCATCATCATAGTCATTACCACCAACATTAGCTATTTAATCATCATAGTCATAGTGTAGCACATCATCATCTTTGAAAGAGCTGGTTATCAACTAGAGGGGGTGGGTGGATAGGCGATTTTTATGGAAGTCTTCAAAACATGGGAGTTTCGAAGACAAACAATAGAAATGACTCTATTCGTATGCAGCGGAACATAGACTACACTAGGCAAGCCATAGTCAAGTATTCAATGAAGTGAAAGCACGAAGACTATTAGCAACTAGGTAGTAAGGATCAGGATGGAGGCTAGTATGAAGCCAATCAGAACAAGTAGTCACTGAGTGAAATCAAACAGATAATGCAAGCAGGCAATGACTTCACGAAGACAAACTGTAAGTAAAGAGAAGTGAGAGATAGAACCAGTAACTTGGAGAGGACAGTGATTTGTTCGACATGTTCCAGTTGTTGTGACAACTGTACGTCTGGTTAGGGAGGCTGAGATTTAACTTAGAAGACTACGTCTTCACCATATTCCCCTTGAGCTAAGGACACTTAGTCCCCGCCCAATCACTCTGATAAGTCTTCAAGGTATACTTCCAAACCTTCACAGACTTTGTTCACCGGCAATCCACAATGACTCTTGGTTGCTCAGAACACGACGCTTAACCGGCTGGAGGATTCACAGTCCTCAAGTGTAACAAGTCTTCAGATCACGCGGACAGAAAGACTTCAATGATGCCAAACACTCTTTGGGCACTGGGTGGTTTGGGCTTTGTCCTCGCAAGGATTCTCTCTCAAATGCTTCAGAGGTGGGTTGCTCTCAAACGACAAAAGTCGTGCACTAACTCTGAGAAGCCACCAATTTATGGTGTAGAGGGTGGGCTATTTATAGCCACTAGGCAACCCAACCTGATTTGTCCAAAATGACCCTGGGTCACTAAGGAACTAACACGTGTCCCAATAGTAAGATTTCGAACACACGTGGCAGCTTGACTTGGGATACAAGTAAAGCTGACTCATCTGACTCTGGATAAGATTTGCTCTCATTGTCTTCGCTCGAAGACATAGGATTTGGTTGAGCATCACTTTAGTCCCTCTGACTTTGTTCACTTGGACCCCACTTAACAGTGCGGTGGTTCCTATGACTCCACAAAGAAGAAAAGGAAACAACAAAACAACTAAGTCTCGCACTCCATAGTCTTCATGCGATGTCTTCTCATGTCATAGACTTTAACATGAATAGCTTCACAAACCACCATTGTCTTCAATGTCTTTACACATTTTTAGGGGTCATCTCCGATAGGTAAGCCGAATCAATGAGGGACTACTACCTGTGTTATCCCGCAATTCTCACAAACACATTAGTCCCTCAACCAGGTTTGTCGTCAATACTCCAAAACCAACTAGGGGTGGCACTAGATGCACTTTCAATCTCCCCTTTTTGGTGATTGATGACAAACTGGTTGAAGTTTTCAACGGGGAAAAAAGTATATGAAATTGTAAAGGATTATGATCTTGTCTTCATAGGTGGCAAAAAGGCTCCCCCTGAAGATGTGCATATAAATGTTTTGCATTGGAATGCAAATGCACATGGCAGATTGTACTTGTGGAGATCCTCTTCACCTTATGAAGACAATACATCATGCATGAACAGATATAACAAGAATAATGACATGCATAATGAAAAATGGACGTCTGCAGAATGACTTCATGCGGGATTTATCATCGCAAATGCGGAATTTATCGTCACATCACAGAATAACAGAAAAGTAGCAGACGACCATTAAGTTTAAGTGTTCCAACTCAAGGAACCAAATGTATCAAAAGCGAGAGTTGTAAACACTTGGCAAAAGAATAGCAACCACCCATATGGACCCGCTTGAAGACTATCAACTCATATGCTTCTCCCCCTTTTGTCAGTAAGGACGAAAAAAAGTTTGAAGACATAGAGGCTCTACTCGTTCCCATGAGGAGTAGGTGAGGCAGCAGCGTCGTCGTTGAGGTTTGGTGGCTTAACCGAACTTAGTGCAGTGTCGATATGTGCCAAAGTTGGAGGTGGTGAAGTAGCATCATCGGTGTCATCAAGGACTATGGCGTTAACAGTTGTCGCGGAGGAGGAGTACTCAGAATCTTCGAGTGATGGAGTCCGACGCAAGACAACATTCCTGGGAGGAGTGATATCAAACTTGAATCTCTTTGTGAAGCCATCATCTTGAAAATCAGCTTCAGCACTGAGCAAAGTCAGACTCTTCCATGTCCTCCGACAGGTTTCATTAGTGACAAACGCACTCTTGGTGGCAAGATTTCGAATGCGATTAATATCCACCAAGAGGCTTTGTATCTGATGCTTTAGCCAGTAATGATGCTTATCGTGTTTCTGATGCAAGGCCACGAGAAGCTCTCGGTCATTAAGCACACAAGATCTCTTTTGAGGCCTTGGAGTAATAGTGCTTTCAGTGGCTTCAGTACGGGCACAACGAGGTGCACGAGTATTTCCAGCCAAAGGATAAACACGAGTGGAAGCATGAACTCCTTCAACATGCTGAGAGAAACTCTAATGATCGACATTATGAAGATAAATTGCCTCCTTGGCAGACTTTGGGTATATGGCTTCGACCGACAGATCAACCTCTGGCAAGAATATGAGATGGTTGCGCGCAGAGGGATGATAGTCAACAACAGAGTGAAGCTTGATCAGACACACTACCCATGGAGCATAGAATTTCAGACCAAATATATCTAAGCCAGATGCAGCAAATTGGCGAATGAAGAAATCCTGAGCATTCAAGCTGATGCCATTGAGAATATAGAAGACCAAAGTCTTCATTGAGCCTTCAAGCTTAGCTGAGGAAGAATGTCCTTTGATGGGCCATAGAGTTCGCCTGATAATGTGATAGATGGTGTGCGGCAGATACTCTAGGTCTTCAACAAAGAATTCCTTGGGATATTCAACATCCTGCGGCAGTGGCTTCATCATACTCAACATTTGACTCATATTGGGCTCAGGCTTCTGGAAGATGCTTTCCAATGCATTGCGGTGAAGCTGACAACCAGGTTCATATAGTTCACCTGGAGTGGACAAGCCAGTAAGATCAATGAGATCAAGAGCTTTGGCTTCATGGTATACATTGCCTGTCATCCACTCAAGGACCCATGTCTTCGGATCCCTGTTGTAGCCGCGAATGTGGAGAGATTCATAGAATTACAGCAGAAGTTCTTCATTCCAATTTTCTTTATCAGTCACAAACTAGAGAAGGCTTGCATCACTGAAATAGTCGAGGGCTTCTTCTAAGCAAGGCAGACCCGCAATTGCTTCACAGTCAAGACGAATATGAGGGGAAATGTGCCCTTGATTTTATAGGACACAAGAGTAATAGCTGCGCTGCTGATAACTCCAGAACCGATCAGATGATATTCTTGGCTTGGAATATGGGTTCTTGGCTCTTTCAAAGAAAGTGTTGTGTGCAACGAAGCCATTTATGTTGAATGATCCTGTCGCAGATGCAGTACCTGGAAACCGTGGCAGCCATGGTTTTGGCTTCTGAACCTGAGGCATGTGCTCCACATGATAATCAAACAGAGGTCTGGGAGTAGGTGGAGGAACCAGAATGGGCCATCTGACAGTGACAAGCTCGCCTTGATAAAATGCTTGCTCAATGGTGTGTGGCCTTGGTGCCGGTACAGGAGCAGTGGCATTGGGAGTGGCATCAGGTTGCACATTGGTTGCAGGTGCATCATTGGCTTCAGACACCGTTTTCAATGCAGGCGCCACATTAGCTTCAGCCATGACAATGTCAGTGGCTTCAGTAGTGATGTTGGTGGCCGCCTCAGTATTTTCAACCTCCAATTGAGTAGCTGGAGGGACGGGCGCAGACATGTTCTCCTCGAGAACATCTTCTTGGTTGGTAGGGGGTCTGGCAACACGTTCTTTTTCTTGACGGGGTTCTTGATTTTCATCGGCGGATGCAGCCGGTATGTCTTCAGCAGCTTTGGCTTCAGACGCAGAGACATTCACAGGAGGAGTGGCTTCAGGAAACACTTGTCGTGCTACTGATTTGGGTTGCACTTATCCTTCTGGAACGCTCGATGGAGCGACTTGTGGCCTTGGTCCTTTGCGAAGCCTACGAAATGGGAGTGATGCCTTTGGAGTGGGAGTTGGATGGACCACATAGTCGTCATCATCAGCAAGCACCGGATTGGTGACTTGAGGTGGGGGAGTACTTGGTGAGTCTTGACTTTGAGTTGCTGGTTGGGGGCGATCAGCCCATGAGGCATCCTGAGTGACTGGCGTCAAAGGACGACCAATACTGATGAGTTCGTTGTTCGTGAGAACTGGTGATGGTGCCGTTTGGCGTTGGACTTGAGGAAGGACTTCATCATCATCTACATTATCTTGGTGACCAATGTCTTCAGCCGTGATGGGGTCAACGGCTGGAACTTCTTCAGCTTCAGGAGCCTCTGTGGAAGCAGGCTCGTGAACTATCAACTGACGCTCTTGGTGTTTGGATGCAGGAGGATCAAAAGAGATGGGCTCGACAATGAGGGGCTCTATGGGAGCAGCCCGATCTTTCCTCTTAGTCTTTCTCTTCTTGGTCGGTGGAGCATCATCAGTGGTGTTCTTGAGTTTGCGCTTTCTGGCTTCAGATCAGCTGCCCTGATTTTCTTTAGTTCCGAAGCCACAATGGGGACCTTAGGCTTCGAGCCTGTCATGCTGGCAGGGAAGACAATGCATGGTGCTTCCTGCCCTGATGCTTCAGCTTGTGCCACAGCGGGCTTCTTCTTCTTGCAGCCAGCTTGGGGTCTATGCCAAGATGCCCAAGTGCCTTCCACTTCACAGCTTCATTGTAATCTTGAACACACTTGGCAGCGAGGTTTTTCATTCGCTCGTGTGAACCTTTGGCTTCTTCACGTTTCTTGCGAAATGCCTCCTTGAGGTCATGCAACATCAGCTTGAAGTTTTGAATATCAGCCACACTGAGCTTGGCCACGTGCTTCTTGAACTAGTCTTTCTCATAGTCGATTTTTTTTCTTCAGTTCAACAATCTTCTGAGCCAGAGCCAACTCAGGAGCAATGGCGCCTTGGAAGGCGACGCTGATGCCAATTGGGAGCTGAAGATCATCAAAGCTGAGATTCGGGTTGTCAAACCACTCATCAATGAAATTGTCCAGAATGTTCATATCAAAGAGGGGCAGATCGTTGAAGATCTCCGCCTCTTGCTTACTCTTAACCAGCTGCTCAAGGGCATCATCACCACACTCATCATCTGTTGACAGATCAATGGCTTCAGTTTCGTTCCTCAGAATGGCAGCCGGTATCAGTGCTTGACCAGAACTCTGGACATTTTTCTTCTGGGGCTTCTCTTCCTTCTTGGAGATGCGAGAGAGATCTTCAGAATTGATACTTGGTGCAGGAGGAGCAGTTGCCAATGGCTTCACTCGTGAAGCTTTTGGTGCAGCAGTAGTTGTGAAGCCTTAGTTTTCTTCTGCTTCTGCGGCTTAGGAGGAGCTGGCGCTTCGTCAGAATCTGCATCATCAGCAGAGTGATCCACATTTGCACCTTGGACGGCAATGTGAGTGATGAGGCCTTCGAGGTTGTAGAAGGGGCCGATTCTATTTTCATTGGCTTCACGGGTGCCATCATCCCAAGGAGCAGATGGAACGGGGTTGAAGTCAAGTCCAAATGCCTTCTTGTTCTTCACAACACAGTCTTTGGCAAACTTGAAGTTGCGCTTGAATATATTGTCTTCACGACACTACAACAAAGAAGATGGGTCAGCATTCTCTGGCTGCGGTCCGCGAACCATGCACGGGTAGAAGCCTTGATCAATGGCTTCGGACTTGGACTTGGGTGGAAGATTTTTGTATAGGATATCTCCCCAAGGTCGCTTGATGGCATTCTTCTAGGCATACTCAGCAGTGACAAATCTGTACTTAAACCATTCTTCTGCCCAATATCTTCGAATCCATTGGATTCGATTTTTGCGTTCACCATAGGTTTCTTCTGGGTCAGTGTTGTATAGTTCATGCAGATCTGGCGGCAAACCTTTGGATGTATTTCCACGGTGCTGTCTGCCGCCCTTTCTAGCTGACTTCTCACTTGCCATGAAGCTTAACCTGAATGGCTTCAAAACTAGCAAAGGCTTCCCACGACTGGTCAGACAAGAACTGGCTTCACGAGAATTTATGTGACTCCGTAAGAATTCTGCAAATGAATGCAGACTATGAGAACCAACGGATTCTCCCATGGACATGTACCTGTGACAGCATTAGAGGTGCGAGGGAAGGGGAAGAGGTCATACGCATTCTCAGAAGATTTTGAAGATAAATCAGTTTGAATACATTGACCTCATAACACGAAGACATTCACTTATTTGTTGTGAGTTGTTCCAAATTTATATGAATCCAAGAATAGGTACAAGTGAGGAATCTAACTTGTAGAGAAGCATAAGTTAACAGACTAGGCATAATATGAGATGCAGAACGGGATAGACTCAATTTTGTAAGTATAAAAACCACTTTTGGTAAAGAAGAATGAATCTATCAGATAAAAAAGACGGTAAAAAGTAAGTTTTAATTACCACATGAAGAACTGCTAGACAGAGGGAAGTTGGAGGGAGAGCAGTTCGATCTCACATGCCCTAACTTGCCGACGGAGGACACCTACAGCGGCGGAGGAGAACACGAGGTCCGCGGCCGGCGTGAGGAGGGCGTCGGTGAGGTCGGGCAGCTAAGCGATTCGTCGCCAGTGTCGTTGAGAGCTAGCGGTGGCGCTAGGGTTTGTGCGAGGTGGCAAGGTGGAAGAAGGATTTGACCACAATGTGGTATGTATTTATAAGGAAAGGGACAGCACAACACAATTACGCAGGTGCCCCTGGCGGTTCACATCAGAAGGGCACATGGCCATGCAACACATTGGAAGTTGTTCCATGTTCCCACGCATGCGGGGTGGTCGTTCCGACTTCTTCGGCTTTCAGGCAATACAGATATAGCATAACAGATATAAATGTTTGTCAGATTGCCTTCAGCTCACAAGGTCTCAGTGAAGACAATCGACAGTTTTGAATAGAATGCATATGATTTGGAGAGATGGAGTTGAGGTAGAAGCATAGATAGGTTAGGGTCCGATCACATTCACTTAGATCAAAAGATTCAGGCAATAAGTCATAGCTATAAGTGAATGATGTAGAGGACAGAACACAAATATGTATATAACTAGTATAAGACCAAATCAACCAGATGAAGATAAATATGAACATAAGTCAAGGATGAAGAAAAATCAAATACGAAGACTTTGCAATCATAACGCCAAGGGAAACACTTCAAACAAAAGTTTGGTGGTGGCGTTACCCACCGTATAGGAAGTATTAGACCTATACACGGCGCACAATTATCGTGGAGCTCCAAAGTTAAATTCTGCATGAATGTATTCACACTTAGAGTGTATGTCTTCATTAATTGAAGATATACATTACTTCATGTGTTGCACATCTAAGTCATCAATATGCATTAGTGTTAGGATGTGTGTCCAATCACAGGATATTTGAGGATTCCAAGATATTTAGCTCACACCGCAACCTGCAAAACCTTTTCTCATCCAAGGGCTTTGTGAAGATATGTGCCAATTGCTCTTCAGTGTTGACATGAATGATATCATTATCTTCCTTCATGACATGATCTCTGAGAAAGTGATGACAAATTTCAATGTGCTTTCTCTTCGAGTGCTGAACTGGGTTGTTGGCAATCTTGATGGCGCTTTCATTGTCGCAGTAGAGTGGCACATGCTTCACGTGGACACCATAGTCCTTGAGAGTTTGCTTCATCTAGAGAAGCTGAGCACAGCAAGATCCAGCAGCAATGTATTCGGATTCAGCAGTGGAGAGTGATACATAGTTCTGCTTCTTTGAAGACCAACAGACAAGAGATCGTCCCAATAAGTGACATGTGCCTGATGTGGACTTGTGATCAACCTTGTCACCAGCATAATCAGCATCTGAGAATCCAACTAGATGAAATTTTGAGCCCTTTGGATACCATAATCCTAGTGTTGGTGTGTAAGCCAAATATCGAAGAATTTGCTTCACGGCTAAGTGATGTGATTCCTTTGGTGCCGCTTGGAATCGGGCACACATGCAAACACTAAGCATTATATCTGGCCTGGATGCACATAAATAAAGTAAAGAACCAATCATAGAGCGGTATATCTTTTGATCGAACTCTTTACCATTGGCGTCGGGACCCAGATGACTTTTGGTTGGCATTGGCGTCGTGTATCCTTTGCAATCTTGCATTCCAAACTTCTTCAGGCAATCTTTGAGGTATTTTTCTTGAGATATGAATATGCCGTTGTGTTGCTGACGAATTTGGAGACCCAGGAAGAACTTCAGCTCGCCCATCATGGACATCTGATATTGCTCTTGCCTCATGTGACCAAACTCATCACTGTATTTCTTCTTAGTGCAACCGAAAATAATGTCATCCACATAGATTTGGCACACAAATAGTTCACCATCATATGTCCTCGTGAAGAGTGTAGGATCTAGTGAACTAGGTTTGAATCCTTTGCTCTCCAGGAAGTCTTTGAGTGTGCCATACCAAGCACGAGGGGCTTGTTTGAGGCCATACAATGCCTTGTTGAGCTTGTATACCAAATCAGGATGTTTTGGATCTTCAAAGCCAGGAGGTTGTGCAACATATACTTCTTCTTCAGTCTTTCCATTGAGAAAGGCACTCTTCACATCCATTTGATACAGAAGGATGTTGTGATGATTTGCATAGGCTAGCAGTATGCGAATGGCTTCAAGCCTAGCCACCGGAGCAAATGTTTCATCGAAGTCAATCCCTTCCACTTGAGTGTATCCTTGAGCAATGAGACGAGCCTTGTTTCTGACAACTTGACCATGCTCATCTTGCTTGTTGCTATATATCCATTTGGTGCCAATGATATTGTGCTTACGAGGATCAGGACGCTTGACCAATTCCCACACATTGTTCAGCTCGAACTATTGAAGCTCTTCTTGCATAGCTTGAATCCATTCAGGTTCCATGAAAAGCTTCAGCAACTTTCTTGGGTTCATAGATTGAGATGAATGCAAAATGCCCACATAAGTTTCTTAGCTATGTTGCTCTTTGTGTTGCTCTTGAACGAGTGAGTGGACCAGGTGCATTGATACTGTCTATTATCTTCTCAATCTGTACTTCATTTGCAACACGAGGATGAACAGGACGACGATTCTGCTCTTGCTGATCAATGTCATAATTTTGAGGATTGTCTTCAGGCTGAGCTTGTATTCAGGTTGATTAGGTGCATAAATGATAAGTTCCGCTTCAATCTGAGCCTCAGAAGGTATGATCTCTCCAATTCCCATCTGCTTGATTGATTCACTAGGAGGTACTTCATCTAGCACATTTGCCAGGTGCTCTTTTTGCGAGCTGTTAGTCTCATCGAACCGCACATCCACAGTTTCAACCACTTTATAGTGAAAGAGGTTGAAGACTCTGTAGGAGTGTGAATCCTTTCCATAACCAAGCATAAAACCTTCATGTGCTTTCGGTGCAAATTTCGAAGTGTGATGTGGATCCTTGATCCAGCACCTAGCACCAAATACTCTGAAGTAACTGACATTTGGCGTCTTACCAGTTAGGAGTTCATAGGATGTTTTCTTTAGAAGCTTGTGGAGATAAACACGGTTGATGATGTGACATGCAGTATCAATGGCTTCAGGCCAGAACTTCCGTGGAGTCTTGTACTCATCAAGCATCGTTCAAGCCATCTCAATAAGGGTTTTGTTCTTGCGCTCCGTGATGCCATTCTGCTGAGGTGTGTATGGAGCAGAGAACTCATGAGTGATGCCCAAAGTATCCAGATAAAGGTCAAGGCCGGTGTTCTTGAACTCAGTGCCATTGTCACTTCTGATATACTTTGATCATCGCCAGTCATGTGGTTAGTGCGTCCACTGTCCATAATCCATTCTGAAGTACGAGGTGTCATAGCCTACAGTGTAGTTTGGGGGATAGGCTTCACCAAGCGAGTTGTGAAGCATAAACATTTGACGAACAAGTGGAACATGGAAATTCAGATCTTGGTTAGGATAGATAGGATGAGTGTCAAGGAATCCCGGGACGAAATACATAGTAAGACCATCTGGGCATTTTATCTTGCACCCCACAAGATGTTTAAGGTCCCCAGCATTAGCATCAGACGCCTTTGATTTCTGGCTGGAGACCTTTCCCTGCAAAAGAGAGTTAACTTTTCTTAACCACCCACATTTTCAGGGGTGGCTTAGAAGCAATGAGTCTAAGTGCAGCATCTGAGAACTTCGACTTTGGAGCCCTAGTAAATAGCCTTGTAGGAGGTGAATAATACTCATAGGAATAAACAGAAAAGTTCTTCGTTCTATGAACATAGCGGTTTGAGGAAACACGCTCATATTCATGGGTCTGAGTATGATTTCCCTACAAAATATTGACATTAGGGTGACTCAGATGAGTCGTCGGTCTGTATGAAGGTTTTGGACCATATGAAGCCTTTGGTATGGGGTTTGTCTTCTTCCCTGGTGGTGTCATGATAACATTCACAGGAATATTCTCAAGACAACTTTTGGGTACCCATATCCTCTTCATAGGTGGCCCATTCCTGCAGTTAGTACCAATATACCTGGCAAACACTTCGACATTCTGAGTCTTAAACAGTTTATTGTTTGCATCAAAGGATTCACCAATGATAATAGGGTTAGCAAAAGTGAAAAAATATAAGGTGGATGGATCTACTTAAGGTTCCTTTGCAGCCACCCATGTGGTTTTGGCGTACTGCTCAGGCTCCCAGTAAGACCCATCAACATTCATTTTCCTCTCGAACCCAACACCCTCTTTCCTAGGGTTTTGGTTCAGAATATGCTTTTTGAGGACATCACATAATGTCTGATGCCCTTTGAGACTTTTGTACATCCCTGTCTCAAGCAGTGTCTTCAACCTAGCATTTTCATCAGCAATAGTAGTGGTATCCTCAGCAGAAGGGCTAATTACCACATCGGCAGTTGAAGATATTGCAACAGTAGCAGTAGTAGAACATTCAGCAACAGAGGCAGCATTTTAGACATGGTGGTTCAAATCCTTCCTGAGCGGGACTGATCTGTTGAGCGCGAAGTGACTCGTTCTCTTTTTGAAGATCTTCATGAATCGTTCTCAATTTCTCAAGATCTTGCTTCCTTTGAAGATAATCGTAGGAAAGCTTTTCATGAGTTGTTGAGAGTGTTTCATGACGACTTTCAAGTTCCTCATACTTAACATGAAGATTTTTGATGCCTTCAATTAAGGACTGAGATCGGGCCATTTCCGCATCCAACAGGTCATCGCTTTTGTCTAACAGTTTTTGAATATGTTCCATAGCTTTGTGTTGTTCAGTTGCAATTTTAGCAAGAGTTTTGTAGCTAGGTTTGGATTCACAATCAGAGTCATCTTCACTTGATGTTTGAAAGTAAGCATCACATGATTTTACCTTGGCACCACGTGCCATGAAGCAGTAGGTGGGAGCAAAGTCGTCCTTGTCATTATGATCAGCGTTGGTGACGGAGCCATTGTCTTCAGTGTTGAAGATGGACTTGGCAACATAAGTTGTAGCTAGAGCCAGACTTGCAACGCTAGAGTCGGACTCCTCCTCGGATTCCACCTCTGCCTCTCCAGAAGCAGAATCCTCCTCTGAATCCATCTCCTTGCCAACAAAAGCACGAGCCTTGCCAGATGAGCTCTTCTTGTGTGATGAAGACTTGGAAGAAGACTTGGAAGAAGACTTTGAGGATTTCTTCTTCTTCTTGTCATCAGAATCATATTCTTTGCTCTTATTCTTCTTCTTCTTATTGTCCAACTGTGGACACTCAAAGATGTAGTGACCAGGTTTCTTGCACTTGTGGCATGTTCTCTTCTTGTGGTCATGGGTGGAAGCTTCATCATTTCTTGAGCTGGATCGTGAAGACTTTCTAAAGCCTTTCTTCTTAGTGAATTTCTGGAACTTCTTCACAAGCATAGCAATCTCCTTTCCAATGTCTTCAGGATCACCAGAACTGCAGTCAGATTCTTCTTCATATGAGGAAACAACCTTTGCCTTCAAAGCGCGAGTTCGGCCATAGTTGGGGCCATAGATATCTCGTTTCTTAGATAGCTGCAACTCATGTGTGTTGAGCCTCTCAAGTATGTCAGACAGATCGAGAGTCTTGAAGTCAGGGCGTTCTTGAATCATCAGGGTTAAGGTGTCCAATGAGCTGTCATGTGATCTCAATAGTGTCTTGACTATTTCATGCTTCGTGATCTCAATGGCGCTGAGTGCTTGGAGCTCATTTGTGATATCAGTGAGGCGATCAAATGTGAGCTGGACGTTCTCATTGTTGTGTCTCTTAAAGCAGTTGAAGAGGTTGCGGAGAACACTGATCCTTTGATCTTGCTGAGTTGAGACGCCTTCGTTGACCTTGGAGAGACAGTCCCAGACTAGCTTTGATGTTTCCAGAGCACTCAGACAGCCATACTGTCCTTTGGTCAGATGACCACAGATGATGTTCTTGGTAGTAGAGTCCAGTTGAATGAACTTCTTGACATCAGCAGGGGTGACACCTTCAACGGTCTTGGGAATGCCGTTCTTGACGACATACCACAGATCGACATCAATGGCTTCAAGATCATGCGCATCTTATTCTTCCACTAGGGGTATTCAGTGCCATTGAAAATGGGGCACGTAGCGGAGACTTTGATTATCCATGCAGTCGACATAGCTAAAACTCTAGGTGGTTAAACCGAATCACCCAGAACAAGGGAGTACCTTGCTCTGATACCAATTGAAAGAGCTGGTTATCGACTAGCGGGGGGTGAATAGGCGATTTTTATGAAAGTCTTCAAAACATTGGAGTTTCGAAGACAAACAATAGAAGTGACTTTATACGTATGCAGCGGAAGGTAGACTACACTAGGCAAGCCATAGTCAAGTATTCAATGAAGTGAAGGCACGAAGACTATTAGCAGCTAGGTAGTAAGGATCAGGATGGAGGATAGTATGAAGCCAATCAGAACAAGTAGTCACTCAGCAAAGTTAAACAGATAATGCAAGCAGGCAATGACTTCACAAAGACAAACTGTAAGTAAAGAGAAGTGAGAGATAGAACCAGTAGCTTCGAGAGGACAGTGATTTATTCGACCAGTTCCAATTGCTGTAACAACTGTACATCTGGTTAGGGAGGATGAGATTTAACTCAGAAGACTGCGTCTTCACCTTATTCCCCTTGAGCTAAGGACACTTAGTCCCCAGCCCAATCACTCTGGTAAGTCTTCAAGGTAGACTTCCAAACCTTCACAGACTTCATTCAGCGGCAGTCCACAATGACTCTTTGATGCTCAGAACGTGACACCTAATCGGCTGGAGGACTCACAGTCCTCAAGTGTAACAAGTCTTCAGATCACGCGGACAGAAAGACTCCAGTGATGCCAAACACTCTTTGGGCTCTGGGTGGTTTGGTCTTTGTCCTCGCAAGGATTCTCTCTCAAATGCTTAGGAGGTGGGTTGCTCTCAAACGACAAAAGTTGTGCACTAACTCTGAGTAGCCACCAATTTATGGTGTAGGGGGTGGGGTATTTATAGCCACTAGGCAACCCGACTTGATTTGTCCAAAATGACCCTGGGTCACTAAGGAACTGACATGTGTCCCAACGGTCAGATTTCAAACACACGCGGCAGCTTGACTTGGGCTACAAGTAAAGCTAACTCATCCGACTCTGGATAAGATTTGCTCTCATTGTCTTCGCTCGAAGACATAGGATTTGGTTGAGCATCACTTTAGTCACTCTGACTTTGTTCACTTGGACGCCACTTAACAGTGCGGTGGTTCCTATGACTCAACAAAGAAGAAAAGGAAACAATGAAACAACTAAGTCTTCGCACTCCATAGTCTTCATGCGATGTCTTCTCATGTCATAGACTTCAACATGAATAGCTTCACAGACCACCATTGTCTTCAATGTCTTCACACATTTTTAGGGGTCATCTCCGGTAGGTAAACCGAATCAATGAGGGACTACTACCTGTGTTATCCTGCAATTCTCACAAACACATTAGTTCCTCAACCAGGTATGTCGTCAATACTCCAAAACCAACTAGGGGTGGCACTAGATGCACCTACAATCTTCAAACTCATTCTAGCTAGCTAATCACCACCAACACCAGCTACGGTTGCTATCTAATCACCACCAACACTAGATAATAATAATCATCATAGTCATTACCACCAACACTAGCTATTTAATCATCATAGTCATAGTGTAGCACATCATCATCTTCAAACTCATTCTAGCTAGCTAATCACTCCTCCTGCTCTCTCTCTGGTAAAATAGCATAAAACATGTGTATCACTCATGCTTCATCATATTGGAGCATGCAGATGAACCTATCTCCTAATTGTGGGTTGTGCTTCTGATTGTTGTCCCCTAGTACTTCTCTATTGCGATCATTTACAATGTTTCTCCCGTCTTTGATTATTAAGACTTGTTGGCTTCGAGAAATGATGAATGCACTCATGTGCAATGCAGGATATCTTGGTCGTAAGCTAACCATTGTCATGCGACCTTTAGGATCGATCGAACGAGGCACAACACTTATCGGGAGTCCCTGAAGAACATCGTAGTAACATACTTAGCAATGAAGTTTAGCTTAAAAATAATGTATGCAAAAGATGCACTAAGGACAAATAGTAAAAATCTTACCATCTTTCCAAAATAGATGTGACTGTAGTTCAATACGCACACTAGTGGTCTCACGTTTTGAGTACTAATATCTTGAAGTCTAGGAAAATAACCTGTCTTGACAGTATCAAGATCCTGAAGCGATGAAACATATTGACCTATTTCCTCGCAGTTTAGTTCATCCCCAGGACAGTAGTAGGTGCTGTCTACCAAGCGCTGGACATGTTTGCTTGAATGGAAATAAGGTATAAATAGAAATGAGTTGTCAACTATTTTTAAATAAACAATATAAATTACTTAGTAAAATGGTTGAGAAATTCACATAATGGTAGAACTGGAGGTGTCTACACATCGACCCAGATGTCGATATTACCTTCAATTTAATCTTCTAGACGCATATCAAAGGTGATAAGCGTATAAGGCTCAAATGCATAAGCCTTGCATAGTGCTATCCAATTTTTGCATTCAAAATAGGAGTAGGTGTCTGCATTGTATAATTTTACCGCAAAAGTATAACCATGCTCGATCATCAGTTGAACTTTCTTTACCTCCATACTTTCCATAGTACTGAAACCAATCTTATCCAAGACAGAGATTCTTGCATGGCAGGGGATACGCTAGTAGAATTGTAAAAAATTAAAATTATAAGTAGCAGAAGTCCTGCTTTAATTACGAAAAAAGACTTGTCGTTGTGACTTACTGTATCCACTTCGAAGTTCTCATCCAGCGCGATGTTGAAGCGCCTACCACCAACTAGGTGAGGCCTATCACACATGTCGCGCTCGTCTTCACAGTATTCACACATACCGAATTCCCTTTTGTTGTCAGACATTTCCTATATATGTTCATATTTGAAACATTGAAAATCAGTCGAAGGCAACTACCAGGATACTCAACACACAGATCACTATTACTCAATATGCAACGAGTTGACTGTAGGTCTGTCGAGTCTTCCTTCCTGAACTCTTATGTCATGTGTATGGTGGGCACTCCCTCTTTGATATTGCGACTATCGATGATGGTCGCTACTCCTCCTCTCCCTAGTGCATTACAAATATCTAGCACAAGGAAAAGAAGGAGAAGCGCCAACAGTCGACATTCTCCTTCTCTCATATATGGTGGATACTCCCTCATCGATTTTTCCACCGTCGATGATGGTTGCTACTCCTTCTTCCCCTAGTGCATAACAAAGGTCTAGCACAAAGAGAAGAAGGAGAATCGATCCCCACGACAACAGTCGGCATTCTTCTTCTATCATATGTGGTGGAGACTCCCCCTCACTGAATTTTTGACTGTCATGTATGGAACCCCGACAGACTTAAAGTCAACTCAAAATGTCGTTTAATTCTCTTTCTAGCAAATTCGGGGCACTCGATATTTCCTACATATTCTAGCACAAGTCATGGTTAAATTCACGTAAAAATCCGGCATGACCTTTGCTAAAATAGGACATATCGAGCGCCTGAAATTAGGCAGAATGGAAACGAATCAACACTCTGGCAAAACATAGGCCACTCGGATTTTTTTCACATTCGCAGATGAGTATAAACTGGTGCTCATTGCATTTCAATGGTTCAATATTGACAAAAACAGTTCAATATATTTCTACTCTAGTTCTACTCTATTCAACACCGAGGAGTAGAGAAGGAGGAGGTGGACTTTTAGCTCACTAACTCGGGTGTAGAGGAAGTAGATGTAGCTCGGATGACGATCACTCCAAGGAGACACGACCCTACAAAGCCTGCATATTCCACCGAGTGAAAATTTTAGATCATCAAATCTCATATAGCATTGTTTGATGACAAAGTGATAATGACATAAAAATAATTAATTTTTCCAATACATTTCTATATTGAAAATAAAAAGTACAAAAAAATTATATACCTAAATTTTCTTACTAAAAATATTTATTACTAAATTTGATACCTAAAAATTTCTCATGTAGCATTCCAATAGATTTCTATAATTGAAAATTTTCTATACCTAAAAAAATATATTACTAAAATTTTTATTACTAAAACTTTTTTATATTCAAAAAACCGACTCACTAGTCTTCTATCCTATTCAAAATACCCACATTCTACCTATATGTTCTATTTTATTCTATTCAAAATACCTACATTCTGTTCATATAACTTATATGTTCTAGTTTACTCAAAATAATTAACATAGATGGGGGAGGGAGGAAGGGAGGAGGAAGGGAGGAAGGCAGGAGGAAGGGAGGGAGGAAGGTAGGGAGGCGGGAGGGAGGGAGGACGTCGAGATAGTGGCAGATGGAGGGGGAGGAAGGAGAGAGGAGCAGGATGGAGGAGGGGCGGCGGATGGAGGTGGGCGACGGGAGGGGAAAGGAGGGTGGCGAGAGGAGTAGGGCGGCGAGAGGGAGGGGAGAGGAGGGCGGAAAGGGAGGGAGGGAGGCGGATACGTACCTTGGGGGCGCTGGTGGGTGACGGCGGGCGACGACGCGCGGCGGAGTGGGCGAGTGAGAGTGTGAGGGGAGAGTGAGGCCACACGCGGGTGTGGATAAGATACCCATAGTAGTAGCACTGGTCCGTAAACAGCGCTACTGCTACAATCATTAGCAGTAGCATTTTTGCTTAACCAGCGCTACTACTAAGGCTATGATCATTATCATGTAAAACAGGCATCAAATTGAAAAACGCATTGGTCATCATTGATATTTTTGTGTAGAATCTAAATTTTCAGTATGAATCTTCACCTGTATAGGTACAGGTGAAGATTCATATTGCCACTGATCCTACACATAGAGTTCAATGAAGACCAACTGGTTGTGATGTTGGAAATATGCCCTAGAGGCAATAATAAATTGATTATTATTATATTTCCTTGTTCATGATAATCGTTTATTATCCATGCTAGAATTGTATTGATATGAAACTCAGATACATGTGTGGATACATAGACAACACCATGTCCCTAGTAAGCCTCTAGTTGACTAGCTCGTTAATCAATAGATGGTTACGGTTTCCTGACCATGGACATTGGATGTCGTTGATAACGGGATCACATCATTAGGAGAATGATGTGATGGACAAGACCCAATCCTAAGCCTAGCACAAGATCATGTAGTTCGTATGCTAAAGCTTTTCTAATGTCAAGTATCATTTCCTTAGACCATGAGATTGTGCAACTCCCGGATACCGTAGGAGTGCTTTGGGTGTGCCAAACGTCACAACGTAACTGGGTGGCTATAAAGGTACACTACGGGTATCTCTGAAAGTGTCTGTTGGGTTGGCACGAATCGAGATTGGGATTTTGTCACTCCGTGTAAACGGAGAGGTATCTCTGGGCCCACTCGATAGGACATCATCATAATGTGCACAATGTGACCAAGGGCTTGATCACGGGATGATGTGTTACGGAACGAGTAAAGAGACTTGCCGGTAACAAGATTGAACAAGGTATCGGTATACCGACGATCGAATCTCGGGCAAGTACCATACCGCTAGACAAAGGGAATTGTATACGGGATTGATTGAGTCCTTGACATCGTGGTTCATCCGATGAGATCATCGTGGAACATGTGGGAGCCAACATGGGTATCCAGATCCCGCTGTTGGTTATTGACCGGAGAACATCTCGGTCATGACTACATGTCTCCCGAACCCGTAGGGTCTACACACTTAAGGTTCGATGACGCTAGGGTTATAAAGGAAGTTTGTATGTGGTTACCAAATGTTATTCGGAGTCCCGGATGAGATCCCGGACGTCACGAGGAGTTCCGGAATGGTCCGGAGGTAAAGATTTATATATAGGAAGTCCTGTTTCGGCCATCGGGACAAGTTTCGGGGTCATCGGTATTGTACCGGGACCACCGGAAGGGTCCCGGGGGCCCACCGGGTGGGGCCACCTGCCCCGGGGGGCCACATGGGCTGTAGGGGGTGCACCTTGGCCTACATGGGCCAAGGGCACCAGCCCCTAGAGGCCCATGCGCCAAGATATAGGAAAAAGGGGAGAGTCCTAAAGGGGGAAGGCACCTCCGAGGTGCCTTGGGGAGGATGGACTCCTCCCCCCCTCTTAGCCGCACCCCTTCCTTGGAGGAAGGGGCAAGGCTGCGCCTCCCCCCTCTCCCCTGCCCCTATATATAGTGGAGGGGAGGGAGGGCATCCATACCTGAGCCCTTGGCGCCTCCCTCCCTCCCGTGACACCTCCTCCTCTCCCGTAGGTGCTTGGCGAAGCCCTGCAGGATTGCCACGCTCCTCCATCACCACCACGCCGTTGTGCTGCTGCTGGATGGAGTCTTCCTCAACATCTCCCTCTCTCCTTGCTGGATCAAGGCGTGGGAGACATCGTCGAGCTGTACGTGTGTTGAACGCGGAGGTGCCGTCCGTTCGGCACTAGGATCATCGGTGATCTGAATCACGACGAGTACGACTCCATCAACTCTGTTCACTTGAACGCTTCCGCTTAGCGATCTACAAGGGTATGTAGATGCACTCTCCTTCCCCTCGTTGCTGGTTTCTCCATAGATAGATCTTGGTGACGCGTAGGAAAATTTTGAATTTCTGCTACGTTCCCCAACAGTGGCATCATGAGCTAGGTCTATTGCGTAGATTCCTTGCACGAGTAGAACACAAAGTAGTTGTGGGCGTCGATATTGTTCAATATGCTTGCCGTTACTAGTCTTATCTTGATTCGGCGGCATCGTGGGATGAAGCGGCCCGGACCAACCTTACACGTACGCTTACGTGAGACCGGTTCCACCGACAAACATGCAGTAGTTGCATAAGGTGGCTGGCGGGTGTCTGTCTCTCCCACTTTAGTCGGATCGGATTCGATGAAAAGGGTCCTTATGAAGGGTAAATAGCAATTGGCATATCACGTTGTGGTTCATGCGTAGGTAAGAAACGTTCTTGCTAGAAACCCATAGCAGCCACGTAAAACATGCAAACAACAATTAGAGGACGTCTAACTTGTTTTTGCAGGGTATGCTATGTGATGTGATATGGCCAAAAAAGGATGTGATGAATGATATATGTGATGTATGAGATTGATCATGTTCTTG
>NC_041387.1:309069003-309114964 GCF_002162155.2 Triticum dicoccoides
CAACCGGCAGGAGCCATAGGAGTTGTCTTTATTTATTTGTGACCTGCGTGTCAACTTAAACGTCATGTAATTACTTTACTTTATTGCTAACCGTTAGCCATAGTAGTAGAAGTAATAGTTGGCGAGGCAACTTCATGAAGACACGATGATGGAGATCATGATGATGGAGATCATGGTGTCATGCCGGTGACGATGATGATCATGGAGCCCCGAAGATGGAGATCAAAAGGAGCAAAGTGATGATGGCCATATCATGTCACTATTTGATTGCATGTGATGTTTATCATGTTTATACATCTTATTTGCTTAGAACGACAGTAGTAAATAAGATGATCCCTTACAACAATTTCAAGAAGTGTTCTCCCCTAACTGTGCACCGTTGCGACAGTTCGTGTTTCGAAGCACCACGTGATGATCGGGTGTTAGATTCTAACATTCACATACAACGGGTGTAAGACAGATTTACACACGCGAAACACTTAGGGTTAACTTGACGAGCCTAGCATGTACAGACATGGCCTCGGAACACGGAGACCGAAAGGTCGAGCATGAGTCGTATAGAAGATACGATCAACATGAAGATGTTCACCGATGATGACTAGTCCGTCTCACGTGATGATCGGACACGGCCTAGTTTGACTCGGATCATGTAATCACTTAGATGACTAGAGGGATGTCTATCTGAGTGGGAGTTCATAAGATGAACTTAATTATCCTGAACATAGTCAAAAGGATTTTGCAAATTATGTCGTAGCTCACGCTATAGTTCTATTGTTTAGATATGTTCCTAGAGAAAAAATTAGTTGAAAGTTGATAGTAGCAATTATGCGGACTAGGTCCGTAAACTGAGGATTGTCCTCATTGCTTCATAGAAGACTTATGTCCTTAATGCACCGCTCAGTGTGCTGAACCTCGAACGTTGTCTGTGGTTGTTGCGAACATCTGACATACACGTTTTGATAACTACGTGATAGTTCAGTTAAACGGTTTACAGTTGAGGCACCAAAGACATTTTTGAAACGTCGCGAAACATATGAGATGTTTTGAGGGCTGAAAGTGGGATTTCAGGCTCGTGCCCATGTCAAGAGGTATAAGACCTCCGATGACTTTCTTAACCTGCAAACTAAGGAGAAAAGCTCAATTGTTGAGCTTGTGCTCAGATTGTCTGAGTACAACAATCATTTGAATCGAGTGGGAGTTGATCTTCCAGATAAGACAGTGATGGTTCTCCAAAGTCATTGCCACCAAGCTGTTAGAGCTTCGTGATGAACTATAACATATCAGGGATAGATATGATGATCCTTGAGGTATTCGCGATGTTTGACACCGCGAAAGTAGAAATCAAGAAGGAGCATCAATTGTTGATGGTTGGTGAAACCACTAGTTTCAAGAAGGGCAAGGGCATGAAGGGATACTTCATGAAACGGTAAATCAGCTGCTGCTCTAGTGAAGAAACCCAAGGTAAAACCCAAACCCGAGACTAAGTGCTTCTGTAATAAGGGGAACAACCACTAGAGCAGAATTACCCTAGATACTTGGTAGATAAGAAGGCTGGCAAGGTGGATAGAAGTATATTGCATATACATTGTGTTAATGTGTACTTTGCTAGTACTCCTAGTAGCACCAGGGTATTAGATACCGGTTCGGTTGCTAAGTGTTAGTAACTTGAAACAAAAGGCTACGGAATAAACGGAGACTAGCTAAAGGTGAGCTGACGATATGTGTTGGAAGTTTTTTCCAAGCTTGATATGATCAAGCATCGCACGCTCCCTCTACCAAAGAGATTGGAGTTAAACCTAAATAATTGTTATTTGGTGTTTGCGTTGAGCATAGACATGATTGGATTACGTCTATCGCAATACGGTTATTCATTTAAGGAGAATAATGGTTACTCTGTTTATTTGAATAATACCTTCAATGGTCTTACACCTAAAATGAATGGTTTATTAAATCTCGATCGTAGTGATACACATGTTCATGCCAAAAGATAGTAATGATAGTACCACCTACTTGTGGCACTGCCACGTAAGTCATATCGGTATAAAACGCATGAAGAAGCTCCATATTGATGGATCTTTGGGCTCACTCGTTTTTGAAAAGTTTGAGACATGCGAACCATGTCTATTGGTGTATATGCATGAAGAAACTCCATGCAAATGGACCGTTTTGACTCACTTGATTTTGAATCACTTGGGACATGCAAATCATACCACATGGGCAAGATGACTGAAAAGCCTCGTTTTCAGTAAGATGGAACAAGATAGCAACTTGTTGGAAGTAACACATTTTGATGTGTGCAGTCCAATGAGTTCTGAGGCATGCAGTGAATATCGTTATGTTCTTACTTCACAGATGATTCGAGTAGATGTTGAGTATATTTACTTGATGAATCACGAGTCTGAATTATTGAAAGGTTCAAGTAATTTCAGTGTGAAGTTGAAAGATCGTCGTGACAAGAGGATAAAAGATCTATGATATGATCATAGAGATGAATATCTGAATCACGAGTTTGGCACAGAATTAAGACATTGTGGAAATTGTTTCACAACTGATACAGCCTGGAACACCATAGTGTGATGGTGTGTCCAAACGTCATAGTTGCACCCTATTGGATATGGTGCATACCATGATGTCTCTTATCGAGTTACCACTATCGTTCATGGGTTAGGCATTAGAGACAACCACATTCGCTTTAAATAGGGCACCACATAATTTCGTTGAGACGACACCGTATGAACTATGGTTTAGAGAAACCTAAGCTGTCATTTCTTAAAAGTTTGGGGCTGCGACGCTTATGTGAAAAAGTTTCAGGCTGATAAGATCGAACCCAAAGCGGATAAATGCATCTTCATAGGACACCCAAAACAGTTGGGTATACCTCCTGTCTCAGATCCGAAAGCAATAAGGGATTGTTTCTAGAATCGGGTCCTTTCTCGAGGAAAAGTTTCTCTCGAAAGAATTGAGTGGGAGGATGGTGGAGACTTGATGAGGTTATTGAACCGTCTCTTCAACTAGTGTGTGGCAGGGCACAGGAAGTTGTTCCTGTGGCACCTACACCAATTGAAGTGGAAGCTTATGATAGTGATCATGAAACTTCAGATCAAGTCACTACCAAACCTCGTGGGATGACAATGATGCGTACTACTTCAGAGTGGTACGTGATCCTGTCTTGGAAGTCATGTTGCTAGACAACAATGAACCTACGAGCTATGGAGAAGCGATGGTGGGCCCGGATTCCGATAAATGGCTCAAGGCCATAAAACCCGAGAGAGGATCCATGTATGAAAACAAAGTGTAGACTTTGGAAGAACTACTTGATGGTCGTAAGGCTGTTAGGTACATATGGATTTTGAAAGGAAGACAGACAATGATGGTAAGTGTCACCATTGAGAAAGCTCGACTTGTCGTTAAGATGTTTTTTGACAAGTTCAAGGAGTTGACTACGATGAGACTTTCTCACTCGTAGAGATGCTAAGAGTCTGTTGGAATTATATTAGCAATTACTGCATTATTTATGAAATCTTGCAGATAGGATGTCAAAACATTGTTTCCTCGACGATTCTTGAGGAAAGGTTGTATGTGATACAACCGGAAGGTTTTGTCTATCCTGAAATATGCTAATAAGTATGCAAAGCTCCAGCAATCCTTCTGAGGACTGGAGTGAGCATCTCGGAGTTGGAATGTATGCTTTGATGATGATCAACGATTTTGGGTGTATACAAAGTTTATGAGAAACTTGTATTTCCAAAGAAGTGAGTGGGAGCACTATAGAATTTCTGATGAGTATATGTTGTTGACATATTAATGATCAGAAATGACATAGAATTTTTGGAAAGCATATAGGGTTATTTGGAAAGTGTTTTCAATGGAAAACCTGGATTAAGCTACTTGAACATTGAGCATCAAGATCTATAAGGATAGATCAAAACGCTTAATAGTACTTTCAAATGAGCACATGCCTTGACGTGATCTTGAAGGTGTTCAAGATGGATCAGTCAAAGAAGGAGTTCTTGCCTGAGTTGTAAGGTATGAAGTTAAGACTTAAAGCTCGACCATGGCAGAATAGAGAGAAAGGAACGAAGGTCGTCCCCTATGCTTAAGACATAGGCTCTACAGTATGCTATGCTGTGTACCGCACCTGAAGTGTGCTTTACCATGAGTCAGTCAAGGGGTACAAGAGTGATCCAAGAATGGATCACAGGACAGCGGTCAAAGTTATCCTTAGTAACTAGTGGACTAAGGAATTTTCTCAATTATGGAGGTGGTAAAAGAGTTCGTCGTAAAGGGTTACGTCGATGCAAGCTTAGCACCTATCCGGATAGCTCTGAGTAGAGATACCGGATACGTATAATGGAGCAACAATTTAGAATAGCTCCAAGTAGAACAGTTATTTGGAATAGCTCCAAATAGAACGTGGTAGCTGCATCTAGGAGATGACATAGAGATTTGTAAAGCACACACGGATCTGAAAGGTTCAGACCCGTTGACTATAACCTCTCTCACAAGCATAACATGATCAAACCCAGAACTCATCGAGTGTTAATCACATGGTAAATGTGAACTAGATTATTGACTCTAGTAAACTCTTTGGGTGTTAGTCACATGGGGATGTGACCTTGAGTGTTAATAACATATCGATGTGAACTAGATTATTGACTCTAGTGCAAGTGGGAGACTGTTGGAAATATGCCCTAGACGCAATAATAAATTGATTATTATTATATTTCCTTGTTCATGATAATCATTTATTATCCATGCTAGAATTGTATTGATATGAAACTCAGATACATGTGTGGATACATAGACAACACCATGTCCCTAGTAAGCCTCTAGTTGACTAGCTCGTTAATCAATAGATGGTTACGGTTTCCTGACCATGGACATTGGATGTCGTTGATAACGGGATCACATCATTAGGAGAATGATGTGATGGACAAGACCCAATCCTAAGCCTAGCACAAGATCATGTAGTTCGTATGCTAAAGCTTTTCTAATGTCAAGTATCATTTCCTTAGACCATGAGATTGTGCAACTCCCGGATACCGTAGGAGTGCTTTGGGTGTGCCAAACGTCACAACGTAACTGGGTGGCTATAAAGGTACACTACGGGTATCTCTGAAAGTGTCTATTGGGTTGGCACGAATCGTGATTGGGATTTTGTCACTCCGTGTAAACGGAGAGGTATCTCTGGGCCCACTCGGTAGGACATCATCATAATGTGCACAATGTGACCAAGGGGTTGATCACGGGATGATGTGTTACGGAACGAGTAAAGAGACTTGCCGGTAACGAGATTGAACAAGGTATCGGTATACCGACGATTGAATCTCGGGCAAGTACCATACCGCTAGACAAAGGGAATTGTATACGGGATTGATTGAGTCCTTGACATCGTGGTTCATCCGATGAGATCATCGTGGAACATGTGGGAGCCAACATGGGTATCCAGATCCCGCTGTTGGTTATTGACCGGAGAACATCTCGGTCATGACTACATGTCTCCCGAACCCGTAGGGTCTACACACTTAAGGTTCGATGATGCTAGGGTTATAAAGGAAGTTTGTATGTGGTTACCAAATGTTGTTCGGAGTCCCGGATGAGATCCCGGACGTCACGAGGAGTTCCGGAATGGTCCGGAGGTAAAGATTTATATATAGGAAGTCCTGTTTCGGCCATCGGGACAAGTTTCGGGGTCATCGGTATTGTACCGGGACCACCGGAAGGGTCCCGGGGGCCCACCGGGTGGGGCCACCTGCCCCGGGGGGCCACATGGGCTGTAGGGGGTGCGCCTTGGCCTACATGGGCCAAGGGCACCAGCCCCTAGAGGCCCATGCGCCAAGATATAGGAAAAAGGGGAGAGTCCTAAAGGGGGAAGGCACCTCCGAGGTGCCTTGGGGAGGATGGACTCCTCCCCCCCTCTTAGCCGCACCCCTTCCTTGGAGGAAGGGGCAAGGCTGCGCCTCCCCCATCTCCCCTGCCCCTATATATAGTGGAGGGGAGGGAGGGCATCCATACCTGAGCCCTTGGCGCCTCCCTCCCTCCCGTGACACCTCCTCCTCTCCCGTAGGTGCTTGGCGAAGCCCTGCAGGATTGCCACGCTCCTCCATCACCACCACGCCGTTGTGCTGCTGCTGGATGGAGTCTTCCTCAACCTCTCCCTCTCTCCTTGCTGGATCAAGGCGTGGGAGACATCGTCGAGCTGTACGTGTGTTGAATGCGGAGGTGCCGTCCGTTCGGCACTAGGATCATCGGTGATCTGAATCACGACGAGTACGACTCCATCAACCCCGTTCACTTGAACGCTTCCGCTTAGCGATCTACAAGGGTATGTAGATGCACTCTCTTTCTACTCGTTGCTGGTCTCTCCATAGATAGATCTTGGTGTTACGTAGGAAAATTTTTGAATTTCTGCTACGTTCCCCAACAGTGGTATCAGAGCTAGGTCTATTGCGTAGATTCTTTGCACGAGTAGAACACAAAGTAGTTGTGGGCGTTGATGTTGTTCAATATGCTTACCGTTACTAGTCCAATCTTGTTTCGACGGTATTGTGGGATGAAGCGGCCCGGACCGACCTTACACGTACTCTTACGTGAGACAGGTTCCACCGATTGACATGCACTTGGTGCATAAGGTGGCTAGCGGGTGCCAGTCTCTCCCACTTTAGTCGGAACGGATTCGATGAAAAGGGTCCTTATGAAGGGTAAATAGCAATTGGCATATCACGTTGTGGTCTTGCGTAGGTAAGAAACGTTCTTGCTAGAAACCCATAGCAGCCACGTAAAACATGCAACAACAATTAGAGGACGTCTAACTTGTTTTTGCAGGGTATGCTATATGATGTGATATGGCCAAGAAGAATGTGATGAATGATATGTGATGTATGAGATTGATCATGTTCTTGTAATAGGATTCACGACTTGCATGTCGATGAGTATGACAACCGGCAGGAGCCATAGGAGTTGTCTTTATTTATTGTATGACCTGCGTGTCATTGAAGAACGCCATGTAAACTACTTTACTTTATTGCTAAACGCGTTAGTCATAGAAGTAGAAGTAGTCGTTGGCGTGACAACTTCATGAAGACACGATGATGGAGATCATGATGATGGAGATCATGGTGTCGTGCCGGTGACGATGATGATCATGGAGCCCCGAAGATGAAGATCAAAAGGAGAAAAATGATATTGGCCATATCATGTCACTATTTGATTGCATGTGATGTTTATCATGTTTATGCATCTTGTTTGCTTAGGACGACGGTAGTAAATAAGATGATCCCTTACAAAATTTCAAGAAGTGTTCTCCCCTAACTGTGCACCGTTGCTACGGTTCGTCGCTTCTAAGCACCATGTGATGATTGGGTGTGATGGATTCTTACGTTCACATACAACGGGTGTAAGACAGTTTTACACAGCGAAAACACTTAGGGTTAACTTGACGAGCCTAGCATGTGCAGACATGGCCTCGGAACATGGAGACCGAAAGGTCGAGCATGAGTCGTATGGTAGATACGATCAACATGAAGATGTTCACCGATGATGACTAGTCCGTCTCACGTGATGATCGGACACGGCCTAGTTGACTCGGATCATGTGATCACTTAGATGACCAGAGGGATGTCTATCTAAGTGGGAGTTCATAAGATGAACTTAATTATCCTGAAATAGTCAAAAGACCTTTTGCAAATTATGTCGTAAGCTCGCGCTTTAGTTCCACTGTTTAGATATGTTCCTAGAGAAAATATAGTTGAAAGTTGATAGTAGCGATTATGCGATCAGTAGAAAGCATATGTCCTTAATGCACCGCTCAGTGTGCTGAACCCCAACGTCGTTTGTCGATGTTGCGAACATCGGACATACACGTTTTGATAACTACGTGATAGTTCAATTAAATGGTTTAAGTAGAGGCACCAAAGACGTTTTCGAAACGTCGCGGAACATATGAGATGTTTCGAGGGCTAAAATTGGGATTTCAGGCTCGTGCCCACGTCAAGAGGTATAAGACCTCCGACGATTTTCTTAGCCTGCAAACTAAGGGAGAAAAGCTAAATCGTTGAGCTTGTGCTCAGATTGTCTGAGCACAACAATCACTTGAATCGAGTGGGAGTTGATCCTCCAGATGAGATAGTGATGTTTCCCCAAAGTCATTGCCATCAAGCTGCTAGAGCTTCGTGATTAACTATAACATATCAGGGATAGATATGATGATCCTTGAAATATTCATGATGTTTGACACCGCGAAAGTAGAAATCAAGAAGGAGCATCAATTGTTGATGGTTGGTGAAACCACTAGTTTCAAGAAGGGCAAGGGAACAAAGGGATACTTCATGAAACGGCAATTCAGCTGCTGCTCTAGTGAAGAAACCCAAGGTTGAACCCAAACCCGAGACTAAGTGCTTCTGTAATAAGGGGAACAACCACTGGAGCAGCATTACCCTAGATACTTGGTAGATGAGAAGGCTGGCAAGGTCGATAGAAGTATATTGGATATACATTATGTTAATGTGTACTTTACTAGTACTCCTAGTAGCACCAGGGTATTGGATACCGGTTCGGTTGCTAAGTGTTAGTAACTCGAAATAAAAGCTACGGAATAAAAGGAGACTAGCTAAAGGTGAGCTGACGATATATGTTGGAAGTGTTTCCAAGGTTGATATGATCAAGCATCGCACGCTCCCTCTACCACCGAGATTGGTGTTTGCGTTGAGCATAGACATGATTGGATTATGTCTATCGCAATACGGTTATTCATTTAAGGAGAATAATGGTTACTCTATTTTTGAATAATACCTTCAATGGTCTTGCACCTAAAGGAATGGTTTATTGAATCTCGGTCGTAGTGATACACATTTTCATGCCAAAAGATATAAGATAGTAATGATAGTACCACTTACTTGTGGCACTGCCATGTAAGTCATAATGGTATAAAACGCATGAAGAAGCTCCATGTTGATGGATCTTTGGACTCACTCGTTTTTGAAAAGTTTGAGACATGCGAACCATGTCTATTGGTGTATATGCATGAAGAAACTCCATGCAAATGGATCGTTCGGACTCACTTGATTTTGAATCACTTGAGATATGCAAATCATACCACATGGGCAAGATGACTGAAAAGCCTCATTTCAGTAAGATGGAAGAAGATAGCAACTTGTTGGAAGTAACACATTTTGATGTGTGCAGTAGAATGAGTGCTGAGGCATGCAGTGAATATCATTATGTTCTTACTTCACAGATGATTCGAGTAAATGTTGAGTATATTTACTTGATGAAACACAAGTCTGAATTATTGAATGGTTCAAGTAATTTCAGAGTGAAGTAGCAGATCATTGTGACAAGAGGATAAAATGTCTATGATATGATCATAGAGATGAATATCTAAGTTACGAGTTTTGGCACACAATTAAGACATTGTGGAAATTGTTTCGCAATTAATACCGCCTGGAACACCATAATGTGATGGTGTGTCCGAACATCATAGTTGCACCCTATTGGATATGGTGCGTACCATGATGTCTCTTATCGAATTACCACTATCGTTCATGGGTTAGGCATTAGAGACAACCACATTCACTTTAAATAGGGCACCACGTAATTCCGATGAGATGACACCGTATGAATTATGGTTTAGAGAAACCTAAGTTGTCGTTTCTTAAAAGTTTGTGGCTGCGACGCTTATATGAAAAAGTTTCAGGTTGATAAGCTCGAACCCAAAGCGGATAAAATGCATCTTCATAGGAAACCCAAAACAGTTGGGTATACCTCCTAATTCAGATCCGAAAGCAATATGGATTGTTTCTAGAATCGGGTCCTTTCTCGAGGAAAAGTTTCTCTCAAAAGAATTGAGTGGGAGGATGGTGGAGACTTGATGAGGTTATTGAACCGTCTCTTCAACTAGTGTGTGACAGGGCACAGGGAGTAGTTCCTGTGGCACCTACACCAATTGAAGTGGAAGCTTATGATATTGATCATGAAACTTCGGATCAAGTCACTCCCAAACCTCGTAGGATGACAAGGATGCGTACTACTTCAGAGTGGTACGTAATCCTGTCTTGAAGGTCATGTTGCTAGACAACAATGAACCTACGAGCTATGAAGAAGCGATGGTGGGCCCGGATTCCGATAAATGGCTTGAGGCCATAAAATCCGAGAGAGGATCCATGTATGAAAACAAAGTGTAGACTTTGGCAGAACGGCTCGATGGTCGTAAGGCTAATGAGTACAGATGGATTTCAAAAGGAAGACGGACAATGATGGTAAATGTCACCATTAAGAAAGCTCGACTTGTCGTTAAGATGTTTTCCGACAAGTTCAAGGAGTTGACTACGATGAGATTTTCTCACTCGTAGCGATGCTAAGAGTCTGTTGGAATTATATTAGCGATTACTGCATTATTTATGAAATCTTGCAGATAGGATGTCAAAACATTGTTTCCTCGACAATTTTAATGAGGAAAGGTTGTATGTGATACAACCGGAAGGTTTTGTCAATCCCGAAAGATGCTAATAAGTATGCAAAGCTCCAGCAATCCTTCTAAGGACTGGAGTGAGCATCTCGGAGTTGGAATGTATGCTTTGATGATGATCAAAAATTTTGGGTTTGTACAAAGTTTATGAGAAACTTGTATTTCCAAAGAAGTGAGTGGGAGCACTATAGAATTTCTGATGAGTATATGTTGTTGACATATTGTTGATCAGAAATGACGTAGAATTTCTGGAAAGCATATAGGGTTATTTTGAAAGTGTTTTTCAATGGAAAGCATGGATTAAGCTACTTGAACATTGAGCATCAAGATCTATAAGGATAGATCAAAATGCTTAATAATACTTTCAAATGAGCACATACCTTGACATGATCTTGAAGGTGTTCAAGATGGACCATTCAAAGAAGGAGTTCTTGCCTGAGTTGTAAGGTACGAAGTTAAGACTTAAAGCTCGACCACGGCAGAATAGAGAGAAAGGACGAAGGTCGTCCCCTATGCTTAAGACGTAGGCTCTTCAGTATGCTATGCTGTGTACCGCACCTGAAGTGTGCCTTGCCATGAGTCAGTCAAGGGGTACAAGAGTGATCCAAGAATGGCTCACAGGACAGCGGTCAAAGTTATCATTAGTAACTAGTGGACTAAGGAATTTTCTTGATTATGGAGGTGGTAAAAGAGTTCGTCGTAAAGGTTACGACGATGCAAGCTTGACACCTATCCGGATAGCTCTGAGTAGAGAGACCAGATACATATAATGGACCAATAATTTAGAATAGCTCCAAGTAGAACAGTTGTTTGGAATAGCTCCAAATAGAGCGTGGTAGCTGCATCTAGGAGATGACATAGAGATTTGTAAAGCACACACGGATCTGAAAGGTTCAGACCCGTTGACTAAAACCTCTCTCACAAGCAACATGATCAAACATAAAACTCATTGAGTGTTAATCACATAGTGATGTGAACTAGACTACTGACTCTAGTAAACTCTTGGGTATTAGTCACATGGCGATGTGACCTGTGAGTGTTAATCACATGGCGATGTGAACTAGATTATTGACTCTAGTGCAAGTGGGAGACTGTTGGAAATATGCCCTAGAGGCAATAATAAAAGTATTATTATTATATTTCCTTGTTCATGATAATTGTCTTTTATTCATGCTATAACTGTATTATCCGGAAATCGTAATACACGTGAGAATACATAGACCACAATATGTCCCTAGTGAGCCTCTAGTTGACTAGCTCGTTGTGATCAACAGATAGTCATGGTTTCCTGGCTATGGACATTGGATGTCGTTGATAACGGGATCACATCATTAGGAGAATGATGTGATGGACAAGACCCAATCCTAAGACTAGCACAAAAGATCGTGTAGTTCATTTGCTAGAGCTTTGCCAATGTCAAGTATCTCTTCCTTTGACCATGAGATCGTGTAACTCTTGGATACCGTAGGAGTGCTTTGGGTGTATCAAACGTCACAACGTAACTGGGTGACTATAAAGGTGCACTACAGGTATCTCCGAAAGTATCTATTGTTTTATGCGGATCGAGACTGGGATTTGTCACTCCGTGTAAACGGAGAGGTATCTCTGGGCCCACTCGGTAGGACATCATCATATGCGCAATGTGACCAAGGAGTTGATCACGGGATGATGTGTTACGGAACGAGTAAAGTGACTTGCCGGTAACGAGATTGAACAAGGTATTGGATACCGATGATCGAATCTCGGGCAAGTAAAATACCGCTAGACAAAGGGAATTGAATACGGGATTGATTAAGTCCTTGACATCGTGATTCATCTGATGAGATCATCGTGGAACATGTGGGAGCCAACATGGGTATCCAGATCCCGCTGTTGGTTATTGACCGGAGAACGTCTCGGTCATGTCTACATGTCTCCCGAACCCGTAGGGTCTACACACTTAAGGTTCGATGACGCTAGGGTTATAAAGGAAGCTTGTATGTGGTTACCGAATGTTGTTCGGAGTCCCGGATGAGATCCCCGACGTCACGAGGAGTTCCGGAATGGTCCGGAGGTAAAGATTTATATATAGGAAGTCCTGTTTCGGCCATCGGGACAAGTTTCGGGGTCATCGGTATTGTACCGGGACCACCGGAAGGGTCCCGGGGGCCCACCGGGTGGGGCCACCTGCCCCGGGGGGCCACATGGGCTGTAGGGGGTGCGCCTTGGCCTACATGGGCCAAGGGCACCAGCCCCAAGAGGCCCATGCGCCTAGGGAACCCTAGAGGGAAGAGTCCTCAAGGGGGAAGGCACCTCCGAGGTGCCTTGGGGAGGATGGACTCCTCCCCCCCTCTTAGCCGCACCCTTTCCTTGGAGGAAGGGGCAAGGCTGCGCCTCCCCCCTCTCCCCTGCCCCTATATATAGTGGAGGGGAGGGAGGGCATCCATACCTGAGCCCTTGGCGCCTCCCTCCCTCCCGTGACACCTCCTCCTCTCCCGTAGGTGCTTGGCGAAGCCCTGCAGGATTGCCACGCTCCTCCATCACCACCACGCCATTGTGCTGCTGCTGGATGGAGTCTTCCTCAACCTCTCCCTCTCTCCTTGCTGGATCAAGGCGTGGGAGACATCGTCGAGCTGTACGTGTGTTGAACGCGGAGGTGCCGTCCGTTCGGCACTGGGATCATCGGTGATCTGAATCACGACGAGTACGACTCCATCAACTCCGTTCACTTGAACGCTTCCGCTTAGCGATCTACAAGGGTATGTAGATGCACTCTCCTTCCCCTCGTTGCTGGTTTCTCCATAGATAGATCTTGATGACGCGTAGGAAAATTTTGAATTTCTGCTACGTTCCCCAACATGTGATAGTTTGGGAAGCACCATATTTAAGGTGGTAAAAAATCTGTTCGCGGAGCGAGGTGGGACTAAACTTTGGTTATAGGAGGGGGCTTAATTTAGCAATAGCAGTAGAGCTTTTTTTGCACGAGCACTACTAGTATGCCTAGCCTGCCGGCAACAGTTTGGCAATTATAGTAGTAGCAGGTTTTGTAACTAGAGCGCTACCGGTAAGTTCATAGTAGCAAGGCTTTCTACGGCCAAGCGCTACTAATAACTAGTAGCAGCGTTGCCTTCTAAAAAGCGCTACTAGTAAGCTCATGTGTATAAGGTTTTCCCTAGTAGTGAAAAGCCACATCACGTTCGCTGACACTGGTAAAAGCAAGGTATTGGTCCTAGGTAGAGTTGCTATCTCGAAGGATTAACACATGGATAAAGGGGTGCTTGTTGAATCCCATGGTTACAACTTAATGTCTGTCTAATTGCTTTGTGATCTGAAAATGATTGTGATATTTGGAAAAAACCATTGCCTTGTGCTTATGGAAACTGACAAATCTCTAGTCTTCGAAGTTTATCAAGGAGACAATCTTTATATGATAGATTTCTCCATAAGACCACAGTTTGTCGTATGTCTTCTAGCAAAAGATTCAGAGTGTTGGATCTGGCAACGAAGGCTAGGACATCAGGGGATGAGGAACTTGCCCAGTCTCCTGAAGAAGAAGCATATCATTGGCATCGAGGGCCTCAAGTTTAATAAAGATCATCTATGTGGCGCTTGTGAAGCCCGGAAGAAGACTAGGGCGAAACATCCCTCGAAGACAATCATGACTACATCATGCCCCTTCGAGCTGCTTCACGTGGACTTATTTGGCCCTACTCACTACTCTACTCTTACTATCACTACACATCTCTATGGCTTCATTATTGTTCATGATTATTGAAGATATACCTGGGTGGACATAATTGTCTACAAGACCAAAGTGCAGGATGTCTTCAAACGCTTCGCAAATCGTGCCATGCCCAATTATGGCATCAAGATCAAGCACATCAGGAGTGACAATGGCACATAATTCTAGAACACTGGCCTCGACACTTATCTTGATACATTGGGCATCACACATGAGTTCTCTGCTCCATACATCCCTCAGCAGAATGGCATCATGGAGCGCAAGAACAGAACCCTCATTGAGCTGGCACGTACGATGCTTGATGAGTACAGGACTCCAAGAAAGTTCTGGCCCGAAGCCATTGATACTTCTTCCCACATCATCAACAAAGTTTATCTTCATAAGTTCTTCAAGAAGATATCCTATGAACTCACGAATGGTAAGAAGCTAAATGTTAGCCATTTAAAAGTCTTCGGTGCCAGGTGCTGGATCCAGAATCCACATTTGTAGCGCCCCAAGATGCGATTCTATCCCAATCACGTGATGAATTAATGTTGGGGCACAACCTCATTTCGAGTGCATATAAAGGTGGATATCATTACAACATACCATGTACTGAATAGATGGGAGTACGAGATAAAGTCTTACACTCACCACACGTTACAACATTCATACAACAATAAATGAATACATAGCAACCAACATACAGAAGAGCAGGATCCGACTACGGATGAAATCAAACAAAAAAGAAGAACGACATCCACCCTGCTAATCCCAGGCTCCCGACCCGGAACCTATATCCTTGACCAAAGAAGAAGCATAAGAAGAACTCCAAACAAGCAAGCATCGCACTCATGTCAGATCATCGCACTTTTGTTGTAGTAATCTGTGAGCCATGAGAACTCAGCAATACCATTACCATGGTTATCAAGAGTAGCAAAGCTTAATGGGTACGAAATGGATATGTGGTGAGGCTGCAGCAGCACTAAGCATTGTATTGTGTCTAACTTCGAGCACAAGAATAAGATGAGAAACTACGCGAACGGTCGCAAACTAGTAATGATCAAGAACTGATCCTGAACTACTTACGAGTCAAACATAACCCCACCGTGTTCTCTTCCCGAACTTTCTCGAAAATAGACAGTCATAGTTACACACTTAGTTGGTGTATTTAATTTCGGATTTGGTGTCAAGTTCTCTACAACCAGATATCAAAAACTCCCATCTGCCACATAACCATGGGCATGGCTTTTGAATGTTTAAACCCTGAAGTGTTGTCCCAACTTATCCCATGATAAGCTCTCACGATCCACGGAGACAATCCTCCATCGCGGGACAACCCGAGCAAGCTTGGAATCCCGGTGCACAAGCTCTTCCAAGAAAGGAAAACTATCCCAAGGAGATCTCCCGGTGAGTCAGATTCGTGTCGAGAGCCGCACACTCTCTATCTACAGACTCATCCGTCTATGAAAAGTGGACGATAGCAAAAATATCATCGAGTTTCTCCGAGGCGCCACCGCCGACTACTAGGTAGGTGGGCCAACTCTCATGACGAGTACTGGCCCGGGGGTTGTTGATTAATTATCCTTGAGGCATGGGAAGTCCCTATGCAAGTTTTAGTTGTTATTAGCAAATGGTAAGACCAATGTTGGACCTCCTCGGGAAAGCTTTACTTTAGACGACGAAATAAGGGGGGCCCATAAACCCCGACCACATTAGGAATGCAAAATTCAAGGAACATAACACAGGTTTAGTGGAAACTAGGGCGGCAAGAGTGGAACAAAATACCAGGCAAAAGGCCAAGCCTTCCACCCTTTACCAAGTATATATGTTCATTAATTAAATAAGAGATATTGTGATATTCCAAGATATTCATGTTCCAACATGGAACAACCTGCAACTGCACCTGCAACTAGCAATGCTATAAGAGGGGCTGAGCAAAGTGGTAACATAGCCAAACAACGGTTTGCTGGGATGGTGGAAAGGTTAGAGGTTGTTTCATGGCAATTGGGAGGCTTGATAAACAAGTAGTAGCTAGCACGACATAGCGGTAGCATCAAGACAACTAGCAAAGCAAAGATAGTAGTTAGATCCAAGGTGATGGCCATCTTTCCTGAAATCCCACTAGGAAGAAGAATGAGTCCATGAAGTAGACGAACCAACATAGTCGAACGAATCCTCACAATCCGTAACGTTAGCAGAACTATCGATAAGAAGCAACACCGGAAAGAAGCAAATGACATGGTAAACGCACAAGCATACATATGGCATGATGCACAATCAAGTATGATGCATGTACGGTTTAAATATGCATGGCATGGCAAAGTGCAACAAACAGTACTACAAATTAAGTGGAGCTCAATATGCAACGAGTTGCATATTGACGAATCACCACATTCAAGTATTTAGTTCACTCTCGTTATGAACTCAAAACGTTTAAATTTTCTTAATATGGCTAGAGGTAAAGCAAAATGAATCTACCTATCTAGGCAAGTTTACATGATGCCAGAAACAACAAACAAAAATTCCGGAAAATCCCTATGTGCATATTTTGGATTTGGTACTGTTCTGTCGAAAACCATATTTTATAGTTGTTAAACAGGGAAGTAAAATGCACCATGTTAAACTATGCATTTTTCCACCACATTTACATATAAAGTTTATTAAATTCGGAGCTATGGTTATTTAGTTATGAAATAAACCATTTGAACATGCCATTTAGCAATTTTAATGCAAACAACCATTTGAAACATTTTTAACATGGATGAAATTTGCATATTGTGAAACTAGATGAAATTCTAAGCATTTTACATATATATAAAAAATTAAGCCGATGCACAGTTATGAAGTTATTAATGCATGATCTAGAGGGACTAATCTACAAAACTGTAAATCCTGGGATAATAGGAAATTAGCAGAGCAGGAAAAAAACACATTGGCCGAATCTAGCTAGGTACTGAATGGCAGGGCTGCTCACATAGCTGGGCTCAGCCCAGGTCGATGGAGGTGGGAGCTGGGCCACGGTCAACGGGCGAAGAGGAGGTGGACCAGGCGCGGGATCGAGTGGCTAGAGGCAGGGCCGAATGAGGGGCTGGGCGCCGCTGGTTCACGCTGCACACAGTAATGCAGAGTAGCGACAGAACATGATGCGGCTTCAGCGAGGTAATAGGGCAGGCAGAGGTCGGCAATGCTTGCTAGAGGATGGCGGGGATGGCCAGGACCCGACAGATATGGCCACAGATGATGGTCGGTGGTTCCACGGGTCAAGGTGGCTCTGCACAAAATAGACCATGAGATCGATTCAGAAGATGTAGCTGAAAGAAGAAGGAAATTAGGAGGCTTGGAGAGTTGGTTGACCAGCAACACGACATCAAAGGTTACAGGTGCGGCGGCAGGGGAGCAGGTCTCCAGCTGACTGATCTGGCACGCTCTGGGATGAGGGACTCGTTGTCGGCGGCAGCGGAGCATGACGGCGGCGGGGTCGAGCTGGTGCATCCATGGCGTCTTGCGGGATAGGGAGAAGAAAGGGAATTTGAGAGACATGGAGAGAGCACCCGAGGGAGAGAGAAGAAAGCAGGGCATGGGCTGGTTCGGGAGGAGCTCCTCTTCATGGGTGGAGGAAGCGAGGAGGCGATCCGGATGCTGGTGCCCCTGGTGGTGGACACCGACAGCGTCGACGATGGTCAGAAACGAGGAAGAGGTGCGCACGATCGGGAGCTCCTCTCTTGATTGAGCTCGTGGATGACGGGGTCGAGCGCTCGGGCTCTGGATCGAGAGGAGGAGCATGGGGTCTTGGGAGCAGAGGAGGTGGCGGTTGTGGTGTCGGAAATGTGAGCCAATTACTACGAGATTTAATCCTAATAAACAGAAGATAAATCATGACTACAGTAGTAGAGATTCAACTAATCATGCGAACTAGCATAGTAGATGAACAGATCACATCTAGGACACATACTAGAAACATGAATTCTACCACGATCTCGAACAGGAAAGATAGAATCACATACGATGCAGCGGGAGTAGCACCGCCGGTGTTGACGTTGTCGCCCATGTCGTCGAGGATGAGGTTGCCGAGGTCGGGGAAGAAGTCGTCATTCGCAAACTCATTGCTGCCAGAAGTCGCGTGAGTGCGCTCCCCCAAAAACTTGATCGCCCCTCTCCCGTACAGGATCACAAGAGGCGGGGTTTCGGAGGCCTGCTGTCCCTTCTCCTGGTGCATGCCGAAAGGAGGGATGGAGAATACTTGCTTGGCGGCGCAATGATCTGGAACGATGGTGAGAAACCATACGAAGCGGCCGTGGCTAGGGTAAAGATCTGCCTGACTATATAGTGCGGGCCGGGTAGGTCGTGGGAGTAGACCCCACGTCCAAGTCGTCACGATCCAAAAGAATCGAAAACGGTTCAGTAATTAACGCATCCGTTAATTATTAATTAGTGACTCATTAATTTTTCCCGAGCACCAAAAATAAAGAGAACGTGCATAGCTGTGTCCTCAGCTCAGCTCAATCCCGCAACCCGCGGCGCGTCGTGACTAAGCGAGGCGAGGCGAGGTGTGGCGTGGCGAGGCGAGCGAGGAGGAGGAGCGCGCGTGTAGGTCTCCTCTTCTCATTCTCATACAAGTGGTAGAAGAGCTCACCTTATAAAGAGATGCAACTCTCTCTCAACTTATGAGGTGGGACTAAACTTTAGCCTCACTCACTCCACTCACATGTGTGCATGAATGGGACAAGAGAATTTCAGAATTTTAGTTGGGCTTTGGGCCAAATGCCCACTAGCAAATTCCAACAATCCCCCACAAAGTCTCGTTGGCACATTTCACCATTTGGTTCCAAAACATTGTTTATATACCGGTGCTTAGTGGAGACTGTGAAGTTGAACTTCCACTTAGAGATTTATGCTACACTAGATCACAACTTGAATAGTGGACTATGCCTTGAACTACAAGTTTTCTGCGAGACTAGTTTCATACAAATTCTTGACCGATACTGGGGTGCCGCAAGGCTTCCCCGCGGGTGGAGCGTATACGTCGTACTTCAGGGCCTTTCATGAATTTATTAGAGAGCACCCACTTCTCACAGACTGCAACGTTAACAGTCAAATTCATATAGGTGTGTTCCTCAGGAGATGCTCTGCAGGACAACATCTATGCTTACTCAAATAAGCCACTTGGAACACATTAAGATAGATATCAACCTGCCATGCAGATCAGGAGAGTATTGCATCTTCACGGAGTGGGATAATTAAAATAAGGATACTCTCCTCTCAGCTGACCAACAGCTTGTCTCCCACTTCTACTTCACGGGATCTCTGATCACATAGAGTGGGTACCACTATGGACAAATCATGCGGTGGGTCTCAAACCCATCTCCATCGATGCATTATCTATCACATTACGTGATATACCCTTTGTGAAGGGATCTGCCAAGTTTTTCGACGTTTGGATATAATCCAACGTAATAACTCCTGAGTTCCTCAGTTTCCTGACAGATTTTAATCTCCTCTTCACATGCCTTGAGGACTTCATATTGTCCTTAGAAATTTTTATCTTGACGATCACAGTTTTATTATCACAGTTCATCAAGATAGGGGGTATTGGTTTTTCAACCATAGGTAAGTCCATCAATAGCTCACGAAGCCACTCTGCTTGAACAGTGCTAATGCTGTGAGTTCTGCTTCCATAGTTGACGTCGTTAAGATGGTCTGATTGCAAGACTTCCAGGAAAGAGCGCCACCACCAAGTGTAAAAACATAACCACTTGTGGCCTTAATCTCATCAGCATCAGATATCCAGTTTGAGTCACTATAACCCTCCAGTACCCGTGGATACCCAGTGTACTGAATCCCATAGCTTGTAGTGCCCTTCAAGTAGCGCATAACTCTCTCAAGCGCATGCCAATGATCATCTCCCAGTTTTGACAGAAACCGACTCAGCTTGCTCACAGCAAAAGAGATGTCAGGCCTCATGGCACTCGCCAAATACATAAGCGAGCCAATATCTGATAATACCTCAGTTGATCTCTAGCAATCCGTCGATTCTTTCGAAGCAACACACTAGCATCATATGGAGTTGGAGAAGGCTTGCAGTCGCTATACCCAAAATGACTCAAGACCTTTTCCACATAGTGAGACAGAAGCAGTGTGATCCCACCATTCTCATCTCTCAACACCTTGATGTTTAAGATAACATCAACTACTCCTAGATCCTTCGTCTCAAAACAGCAAGATAAGAAATCCTTAACCACCTTGATTAAATCAAGTTTGGTTCCAAAGATCAATATGTCGTCGACATACAGACAAAGAATAACTCCTTCTCCCCCACCATGGCGATAGTACACACACTTGTCACCATCATTTACTACAAAGCCGGCAGCAGTTAATGTTCTTTCGAACTTCTCATGCCACTCCTTAGGAGCTTGTTTAAGGCCATATAAAGACTTTAATAACTTGCACACCTTTCCTTCCTGACCAGGTACTACAAAACCATCTGGCTGATCCATGTAAATTTCCTCCTTCAACTCTCCATTGCAGAAAGCCGTCTTAACATCCATTTGATGAACGAGAAGACCATGTGAGGCAGCCAGTGATAGTAGCACCCAAATTGTGGTCAGTCTAGTGATGGGTGAGTAAGTATCAAAGAAGTCTTCACCTTCTTTCTGGGTATAACCCTTAGCTACAAGCCATGCCTTGTACATTTCAATCGTACCATCAGGTATAAGCTTCTTCTTGAACAACCACTTACATCCTACAGGTTTGCACCCATAAGGACGGTCAGTGAACTCCCATGTTCCGTTAGCTAAGAGGGAATCCATCTCACTACGAACAACTTCCTTCTAGCAGTCAGCATCAGGAGATGCATAGGCTTCTAAAATAGTCCTGGGTGTGTCATCCACAAGGTACACAATGAAATCATCACCAAAGGACTTTGCAGTCCTCTGTCTCATACTCCTTACAGGAGTTTCATTGTCACCCTCAATAGGATTCTCAACGTGTTCCATCACAATGGTGGGTTCAGGAATTACAGTGAGTTCCTCACTAGATGGAGTAGGTATCTCCTGATTTGATGAACTTGACATATCCTTCGTAGGAAATATGTCCTCAAAGAAAGTCGCATCATTAGACTCCATAATCGTAACAACATGCATGTCGGATACCTCAGATTTTATTATCAAAAATCTATAACCAATGCTATGAAAAGCATAGCCTAGAAGAACACAATCCACGGTTTTTGGTCCAAGCTTGCGCTTCTTGGGAATTGGTATATTGACTTTCGCCAAACAACCCCAAGAACACAGGTAAGAGAGTTTCAACCTTTTCCTTTCCCATTCTTCAAATGGAGTCATGGTCTTATGCTTTGTGGGAACTCGGTTTAGGACATGACATGTGGTCATTAGCGCCTCCCCCACCATTCCTTGGAAAGACCCGATGTGTCTAACATGGCGTTAACCAAATCAGTTAGAGTTCGATTCTTTCTTTCGGCCACCCCATTAGACTGAGGTGACTAGGGAGGCGCCCTCTCTGCCTCAGCTTTATAGTTTTTGAAGAAAGTTAAAGCCTCATGTTTTGATTTCAGAAGATACACATAACAATATCTAGTGGATTCATCAATCAATGTCATGAAATATCTCTTTACACCTTTTGTCAACATGCCATTCATCTCACAAAGATCAGAATGTATAAGCTCTAGTGGCGCCAAGTCTCTTGCGCCTGTAGTCTTATGGGACTTGCGAGGTTGTTTAGCTTGCACACATACTTGGCACTTAGAGCCTTTGATAGTAGAGATTTTCGGAATTAAATTCATATTGGCTAGCCGCGTCATGCAACCAAAGTTAGTATGACAAAGTCGTGAATGCCAAATATCCGACTCATTATTGTGGCAAACATTATTAATAACTTTAGTGCAAATATCTGACAAAGATAGGTGGAACAAGCCTCTGCACTCATAGCCTTTTCCAACTAATTGTCCACACTTGGAAATTACAACTTTATTGGACTCAAAAACCAACTTAAAACCATCTCGACATAAACGGAAACCGCTAACGAGATTTTTATTGATGGATGACACATGATAAACGTTCTTCAGACGCACGGTCTTGCCCGAAGTAAACTTTAGAATGACCGTACTAACACCTCGAACGATAGCATGTGACATGTTCCCCATCAGCACGGGAGAAGTCCCTGTGACCTGGTAAGAAGAAAACATTGAGGCTCAGCACAAACATGTACATTGGCACCAGCGTCAATTAACCAATCAGGAGATTGAAATACTGAAAGGATGCTAGGAAGAATACCGTACCCAGATTCCTTCATATCAGTATCACCGATGACAACATTAGTGGACTTGCCGCTCTTCTTAGGTTCATGCTCCTCAAACTGGTTAGGACACTTCGGAGCCCAGTGATTAGGATCACCACAGACAAGGAAAAGTCCCTTCCCCTTCTTGTGAGAATTCTTCTTGAAGTTGGTAGAATGCGATGGCTTGTTCTTTGGATCAAACTTGCCTTTGCCATGAGTTTTGTTCTTGTTGTTTTTGAACTTGTTGGGCTGGAAGTTCTTCTTCTGTACCATGTGGTCACTAGAAGCTCCCTCGGCAACTCGAGCATGTGTGTCCTTTGCTCTCGCCTTCTCTTCAACATCAAGAGTACCAATGAGATCCGCAACGGAAAACTCTTGTCTCTTGTGTTTCAGGGAAGTAGCAAAATTGTTCCACGAAGGTGGAAGCTTGGCAATGATGCCTCTGGCAACAAATTTGTTCGGCAACACACACTGGAAGTACTCAAGTTCTTTTGCGAGCGATTGTATCTCATGAGCCTGGCGTACAACAGAGCGCTCATCAGTCATCTTGTAGTCATAGAATTGTTCCATGACGTACAACTCGCTGCCGGCGTCCGAGGCACCAAAGTTGGCCTCGAGCGCAGCCCACATGTCCTTGCCGTTGTCAAACGACATATACGAGTCCACAATGGAGTCATCAAGAACACCGAGAAGAGCGCTTTTAAAGAGAGTATCGATCTTCTCAAAAGTTTCCAGCTGTGCTGGATTAAGATCGCCCTCAGGCTTGCCCTTGGTGGCGTCATAGCAGCCCATGGTCCGAAACCAGTAGACTGCTCTCATGCGCCACCTCTTATATTACGCCCCCTTAAAGGTAGGTGGCTTCAGATGCACAGCAAAACCACTCGGAGCAAATTGCCTATAATAAGGTTTTTGGATTGGTGGAAATATGAGCAAATTACTACGAGATTTAATATGAATAAACAGAAGATAAATCATGACTACAGTAGCAGAGATTGAATTAATCATGCGAACTAGCATAGCAGATGAACAGATCACATCTAGGGCACGTACTAGAAACATGAATACTACCATGATCTTGAACAGGAAAGATAGAATCACATACGGTGCAGCGGGAGCAGCACCGCCGGCGTTGACGTTGTCGCCCATATTGTCGAGGATAAGGTTGCTGAGGTCGGGGAACGAGTCGTCGTTCGCGAAGTCGTCGCTGCCAGCAGTTGCGCAAGTGCGCTCCCCAAAAACCTGATCGCCCCTCTCCGATACAGGAACACGAGAGGCGGGGTTCCGGAGGCCTGCTGTCCCTTCCCCGGTGCACGCCGAAAGGATGGATGGAAAAGACTTGCTTGGTGGCGCAATGATATGGAACAGTGGTGGGAAACCATACGAAGCAGCCACGGGTAGGGTAAACGTCTGCCTGACTATATAGTGTGGGTCGGGTAGGTCATGGGAGTAAACCCCACGTGCGAGTCGTCACGATCCAAAAGAATCGGAATCGGTTCAGTAATTAACGCCTTCGTTAATTATTAATTGATGACTCATTAATTTTTCCCGAGCACCAAAAATATAGACAACGTGCATAGCTCTGTCCTCGGCTCGGCTCAATGCCGCAACCTGCGGTGCGTTGCGACGAGGCGAGGCGAGGCATGGCGTGGCGAGGCGATCGAGGAGGAGGAGCGCGCGTGTAGGCCTCCTCTTCTCATGCTCATACAAGTGGTAGAAGAGCTCACCTTATAGAGGTGAAACTTTCTCTCAACTTATGAGGTGGGACTAAACTTTAGCCTCACTCATTCCACTCACATGTGTGCATGAATGGGCCTAGAGAATTTCAGAATTTTAGTTGGGCTTTGGGCCAAAAGCCCACTAGCAAATTCCAACATGTGGTTGGTCCGCGACGCAAATCCAGGGAGGTGGTCGGAGCCATTAGGTTGCGGAGATAAGGGGGGTTTGATGGTCTCACGGGAGAGAGAGAAGAGAGCGGTCCGGTTAACCTAAGAGGAGGTCAACAGAGACAAGGAAGAAGCGACAACTACGAGCGAATGCAAGTTTGCGAAAACATGCGGATGCAACGCACATGATGCAATGATGAAATCCAACAAGCAAATAAAACACATGGCGGCAACGAAATAACTAGAAGGCATATGGAGCGTCGGTCTCGGGTCGTCACAAAACCACACTTGAAAATTTGCACCAAAAGCACATGAAAGTTTTATGCTTTTTTAAGGAAAGGATTCGCACACCTACAGAGTCTTCGGAATCTTTCACTATAAAGTGGTTGAAACTATAGATGTGCGGTTCGATGAGACTAATGGCTCGCAGAGAGAGCATCTACCAAATGTGCTAGATGAAGCTTCTCCTAGTGAATCTATCAAGCATATGGGTACTTGAGAAATCATACCCACGGAGGAACAAGCTGAAGAAGAAATCATCATTTGGCACCTAATCAACATGAAGACAATGCTCAGTCTGGAGACAATATTGAAGCTGACAATGAAAATCAACAAGAGCAAAGTATTCGCCCTACCCATCCTCGTGTGGCCAATGATGTACAGATTGAGAAGATCATTGACAGTATCAATGCACTCGGTCCTCTCACTCGTTCAAGAGCAACCCAGCTAGCGGACTTCCATGGGCGCTTTGCATTTGTCTCTATATCTGAACCCAAGAAAGTTGATGAAGCATTCATGGAACCTGAATGGATTCAAGCAGTGCAAGAAGAGCTTTAATAGTTTGAGCTGAATAATGTCCCGTAGCTAGTTAAACATCCTGATCCTCGCAAGCACAATATTATTGGCACCAAATGGATCTATCACAACAAGCAAGATGAGCATGAGAAAATTGTCAAAAAGAAGGCTCGTCTTGTTTCTCAGGGTGAAACACAAGTGGAAGGGATTGACTTTGATAAACCCTTTGATACTACTAGCCTATGCTAACCACAACAACATTCTTTTGTATCAAATGGATGTGAAGAGTGCCTTCCTCAACGGCAAAATTGAAGAAGAAGTATATGTTACCCAACATCCTGGTTTCTAAGATCCAAAGCGTCATGATATGGTCTACAAACTCAACAAGGCACATTATGGCCTCAAACAAGCTCCTCGCGCTTGGTATGACACGCTTATAGAATTCTTGAAGAACAAAGGCCTCAAACTTGGTTCGCTAGATCCCACTCTACATATGATGGAGAATTGTTTGTACGCCAAATCTATGTAGATGACATTATCTTCGGCTGCACAAATAAGAGATACAGTGATGAGTTTGGGCATACGCTGCAAGAGCAATATCAGATGTCCATTATGGAAGAGCTGAAATTCTTTCTTAGTATTCAAATCCGTCAACAGAGAAATGACATATTCATATCACAAGAAAAATACCTCAAAGATTGCCTGAAGAAGTTTGGAATGCAAGACTGCAAAGGGTACACGACGCCAATGCCAACCAAAGGCCATTTGGTCCCCGACGGCAATGGTAAAGAGTTCGATCAAAAGGTATACTGCTCCATGATTGGTTCTTTATTGTACTTATGTGCATCTATGCCAGATATAATGCTTAGCGTTTTCATGTGTGCCTTATTCCAAGCGGCGCCAAAGGAATCGCATCACCTCCTAGTGAGGCGAATACTTCGATATTTGGATCACATCAAAACACTAGGATTATGGTATCAAAAGGGCTCAGAGTTTGATCTAGTTGGATTCTTAGATGTTGATTATGCTGGTGAAAAAGTTGATCGCAAGTCCACATCAAGGAATGTCACTTTCTTGGACGGTCTATGGCTGTTGGTCTTCAAAGAAGTAGAACTGTGTATCACTCTCCACTACGGAAGCTGAATACATTGCTGCTGGATCTTGTTGTGCTCAACTTCTCTGAATGAAGCAAACTCTCAAGGATTAGGGCATCAACATGAAGCATGCGCCCCTCTACTACGACAACGAAAGTGCCATCAAGATTGCTAACAATCCAGTTCAGCAATCAAATACAAAGCACGTTCAGATCCATCATCATGTTCTTAGTGATCATGTTATGAAGGAAGACATTGATATCATTCACATCAACATTGAAGGGCAATTGGCAGATATTTTCACAAAGCCCTTGGATGAAAAAAGGTTTTGCAAGCTGCGGTGTGAGCTAAATATCTTAGAATCCTCAGACTTCATGTGAATGGACACACATCCTAACGCTTATGCATGTTGATGACTTAGGTGCGCAACACACGAAGTAACTTATATCTTCAATTCATGAAGGCTTACCCTCTAAGTGTGAATAAACTAATGTGGAATTTGACTTCAGAGGACCACGATAATTGTGCACCATGTCTGGGTCTAATATTTCCTATATGGTGGGTAACGCCACCACCAACCTTTCTTGAACATTTACATTTGGCGTCTTGATTGTTCTATATTCATAATTGGTTTGTCTTCAACATTGGTTTGACTTCATAGTTTATCATCGCAATGTTGATTTGGTCTTCACTGATATATATATTTATATGTGTGTTCTGTCCTCTACAGCATTCACTTATAGCTATGTCTTCAAGTTGCTATTTTCTGAACTAAGTGAATGTGACCGGACCCTAACCCCTTCTATTCTTATCCCTCAAATTCTCTCTATCTCTTCATATGCATTCTATTGACACGTGTCGAATGTCTTCACTATGTCCCTGTCAGATGAAGATATAGAGACACATATCTAATATATTTTTAATGATCTTATCCTTTCTGCCTGAATGTCGGAGAAGTTGGAACGATCGCCCGACAAACCAGGTGCACGTGGGGTCATGGCTCAACCTTCAATAAGTTGCATGTCTGCCACATGTCCGTAAGATGTGAACTGCCAGGGGCACCTGCATAATTGCACTGTGCCGCCCTCCTCCTTATAAATACTTCTCCCCTCGCGATCATTATCTCCTCTCCCCCTCACTGTCTCGCTCAAACCTTAGCGCCACTGCTAGCCTCTGTCGATGCTGAAGACGAAGCGATTTGCCGCCACATCCTCTCCAACGCCGTCTTCACGCTGGACACAGACATCGTCTTCACCGCCACCTCTGTAGGTGTCTTCTGCCGCCAAGTTAGGGCGTGGGAGATTGGACTGCTCAGTCTCCAACTTTCCCATTTATCAGTTGTTCGTGCGGTAACTATGAGCTCATTTTTACCGTTTATTCGATCCATTGAAATCTTCACACACTGCAAAAAAAGATACATCCGTGACATTTTGGGCCAAGTGATTTTTTTCTGTCATGCTTATGACACTTCTATGATGATAATTGTGACAAAACCTGGTATCATCATCAATGTGGTGGGCTCCTACTTCTATGACAAAAAATCATGACATAAAATGGGCTTTTCGTCCTAGACGGGGTGGAGACGCAGCTGCATGACATTCTTTGGGCCATCCATGATGGAAGAAACCATGGTAGAAGCAAGGGCGAGGAAAATATATGGGAGTTCCCGGTGACGGTGGGTGGTCGGGCCGAGCGATTCATGGAGGGATTGCGTGTTTCTCTCGTTCACGTACGCGCGTGGGTGCGAGGCGTTGGGCTCTAACTGAAAACCGAGCGAGACTTTCCCCAATTGAACCCGAGTGATTACACAGGCAACTGATACGTCTCCAACGTATCTATAACTTTTGATTGTTCCATGATATTATATTACCCATTTTGGATGTTTATGGGCTTTACTTTACACTTTTATATCATTTTTGGGACTAACCGACTAACCAGAGGCCCAGCCCGAATTGCTGTTTTTTTGCCTATCTCAGTGTTTCGAAGAAAAGGAATATCAAACGGAGTCCAAATAGAATAAAACCTTCGGGAATGATCTTTTTGGAACAAACGCAATCCAGGAGACATGGAGTGGACGTCAAGCAGCAGACGAGGAAGCCACGAGGCAGGAGGGCGCGTCGTAGGGGGGTGGGCATGCCCCCCACCCTCGTGGACCCATCGTAGCTCAACCGACCTACCTCTTCCTCCTATATATATCCACGTACCCCGAGAACATCCAGGAGCACCACAAAAAACTATTTCCACCGCCGCAACCTTCTGTATCCGCGAGATAGCATCTTGGAGCCTTCGCCAGCGCTTCACCGAAGGGGGAATCAACCACGGAGGGCCTCTACGTCATCTCGGAGGCCTCCCCGATGAGTTGTGAGTAGTTTACCACAGACCTTCGAGTCCATAGTTATTAGCTAGATGGCCTCTTCTCTCTCTTTGAATCTCAATACCAAGTTCTCCTCGATCTTCTTGGAGATCTATTTGATGTAAATCTTTTTGCGGTTTGTTTGTCAAGATCCAATAAATTGTGGGTTTATGATCAAGTTTATCTATGAGAAATATTTGAATCTCCTCTGAATTCTTTTATGTGTGATTAGTTATCTTTGCAAGTCTCTTCGAATTATCAGTTTGCTTTGGCCTACTAGATTGATCTGTCTTGCAATAGGAGAAGTGCTTAGCTTTGGGTTCAATCTTGCGGTGTCCTTTCCCAGTGACTGTTGGGGAACGTAGTAATTTCAAAAAAATTCCTACGTACATGCAAGATCATGGTGATGGCATAGCAACGAGAGGGGAGAGTGTCCGTCCACGTACCCTCGTAGACCGTAAGCGGAAGCGTTATGAAAACGCGGTTGATGTAGTCGTACGTCTTCACGATCCGACCGATCCAAGCACCGAGCGTACGGCACCTTCGAGTTCAGCACACGTTCAGCTCGATGACGATCCCCGGGCTCCGATCCAGCAAAGCTTCGGGGATGAGTTCCGTCAGGACGACGGCGTGATGATGATGATGATGCTCTACCGGCGCAGGGCTTCGCCTAAACTCCGCGACGATATGACCGAGGTGGAATATGGTGGAGGGGGGCAACGCACATGGCTAAGGAACGATCCGTAGATCAACTTGTGTGTTATGGGGTGCCCCCTGCCCCCGTATATAAAGGAGGGAGGGGGAGGTGCGGCCGGCCCCCTTGGGGTGCGCCTGGAGGAGTCCTACTCCCACCGGGAGTAGGACTCCCCCCTCTTGCCTTGGTGGAGAAGGAAAGGGGGGAGGGGAAAGAAGAGAGGGGGGCGCCACCCCCCCTTCCTTGTCCTATTCGAACTAGGGGGGAGGGGGCGCGCGGCCTTCCCTGGCCGGCCCTCCTCTTCTTCCTCATGGCCCACTAAGGCCCATTAACCCCCGGGAGGGTTCCGGTAACCCCCCGGTGTTTCGGTAAAATCCCGATTTCACCCGGAACCCTTCCGATGTCCAAACATAGGCTTCCAATATATCAATATTTATGTCTCGACCATTTCGAGACTCCTCGTCATGTCCGTGATCACATCCGGGACTCTGAACAAACTTCGGTACATCAAAACTTATAAACTTATAATAAACTGTCATCGTAACGTTAAGCGTGCGGACCCTACGGGTTCGAGAACTATGTAGACATGACCTAGAACCATTCTCGGTCAATAACCAATAGCGGGACCTGCATGCCCATATTGGTTCCTACATATTCTATGAAGATTTTTATCGGTCAAACCGCATAACAACATACGTTGTTCCCTTTGTCATCGGTATGTTACTTGCCCGAGATTTGATCGTTGGTATCCAATACCTAGTTCAATCTCGTTACCGGCAAGTCTCTTTACTCGTTCCGTAATGCATCATCCCGTAACCAACTCATTTGGTCACATTGCTTGCAAGGCTTATAATGATGTGCATTACCGAGAGGGCCCAGAGATACCTCTCCGACAATCGGAGTGACAAAACCTAATCTCGAAATACGCCAACTCAACATGTACCTTCGGAGACACCTGTAGTACTCCTTTATAATCACCTAGTTACGTTGTGACGTTTGGTAGTACCCAAAGTGTTCCTCCGGTAAACGGGAGTTGCATATTTCTCATAGTTACAGGAACATGTATAAGTCATGAAGAAAGCAATAACAGTATACTAAACGATCAAGTGCTAGGCTAACGGAATGGGTCATGTCAATCACATCATTCTTCTAATGATGTGATCCCATTAATCAAATGACAACACATGTCTATGGTTAGGAAACATAACTATCTTTGATTAATGAGCTAGTCAAGTAGAGGCATACTAGTGACTATATGTTTGTCTATGTATTCACACATGTATCATGTTTCCGGTTAATACAATTCTGGCATGAATAATAAACATTTATCATGATATGAGGAAATAAATAATAACTTTATTATTGCCTCTAGGGCATATTTCCTTCAGTCTCCCACTTGCACTAGAGTCAATAATCTAGATTACATAGTAATGATTCTAACACCCATGGAGTCTTGGTGTTGATCATGTTTTGCTCGTGAGAGAGGCTTAGTCAACGGGTCTGAAACATTCAGATCCGTATGTATTTTGCAAATCTCTATGTCTCCCACTTGGACTTGGTCCCGAATGGAATTGAAGCGTCTCTTGATGTGCTTGATCCTCTTGTGAAATCTGGATTCCTTTGCCAAAGCAATTGCACCAGTATTGTCACAGAAGATCTTCATTGGTCCCGATGCACTAGGTATGACACCTAGATCGGTAATGAACTCCTTCATCCAGACTCCTTCATTTGCTGCTTCAGAAGCAGCTATGTACTCCGCTTCACATGTAGATCCCGCCACGATGCTTTGTTTAGAACTGCACCAACTTACAGCTCCACCGTTTAATAAAAACACGTATCCGGTTTGCGATTTAGAATCGTCCGGATCAGTGTGAAAGCTTGCATCAACGTAACCATTTACGACTAGCTCTTTGTCACCTCCATATACGAGAAACATATCCTTAGTCCTTTTCAGGTATTTCAGGATGTTCTTGACCGCTGTCCAGTGATCCACTCCTGGATTACTTTGGTACGTTCCTGCCAAGCTTATTGCTAAGCATACGTTAGGTCTGGTACACAGCATTGCATACATGATAGAGCCTATGGCTGAAGCATAGGGAACATCTTTCATTTTCTCTCTATCTTCTGCTGTGGTCGGGCATTGAGTTTGACTCAACTTCACACCTTGTAGCACAGGCAAGAAACCTTTCTTTGCCTGATCCATTTTGAACTTTTTCAAAATTTTGTCAAGGTATGTGCTTTGTGAAAGTCCTATTAAGCGTCTTGATCTATATCTATAGATCTTGATGCCCAATATGTAAGCAGCTTCACCGAGGTCTTTCATTGAAAAACTTTTATTCAAGTATCCCTTTATGCTATCCAGAAATTCTATATCATTTCCAATTAATAATATGTCATCTACATATAAAATTAGAAATGCTACAGAGCTCCCACTCACTTTCTTGTAAATACAGGCTTCTCCAAAAGTCTGTATAAAACCATATGCTTTGATCACACTATCAAAACGTTTATTCCAACTCCGAGATGCTTGCACCAGTCCATGAATGGATCGCTGGAGCTTGCACACTTTGTTAGCACCTTTTGGATCAACAAAACCTTCTGGTTGCATCATATACAACTCTTCTTCCAGAAATCCATTCAAGAATGCAGTTTTGACATCCATTTGCCAAATTTCATAATCATGAAATGCAGCAATAGCTAACATGATTCGGACAGACTTAAGCATCGCTACGGATGAGAAAGTTTCATCATAGTCAACCCCTTGAACTTGTCGAAAACCTTTCGCAACAAGTCGAGCTTTATAGACAGTTATATTACCATCAGCGTCAGTCTTCTTCTTAAAAATCCATTTATTCTCAATGGCTTGCTGATCATCGGGCAAGTCAACCAAAGTCCATACTTTGTTTTCGTACATGGATCCCATCTCAGATTTCATGGCCTCTAGCCATTTTGCGGAATCTGGGCTCATCATCGCTTCCTCATAGTTCGTAGGTTCATCATGGTCAAGTAACATGACTTCTAGAATAGGATTACCATACAACTCTGGTGCGGATCTTACTCTGGTAGACCTACGAGGTTCAGTAGAAACTTGATCTGAAGTTTCATGATCAATATCATCAGCTTCCTCACTAGTTGGTGTAGTTGTCACAGGAATCGGTTCTTGTGATGAACTACTTTCCAACAAGGGAGTAGATATAGTTATCTCATCAAGTTCTACTTTCCTCCCACTCACTTCTTTCGAGAGAAACTCCTTCTCTAGAAAGGATCCGATTTTAGCAACGAAAATCTTGCCCTCAGATCTGTGATAGAAGGTGTACCCAATAGTCTCTTTTGGGTATCCTATGAAGACACATTTCTCCGATTAGGGTTCGAGCTTATCTGGTTGAAGTTTCTTCACATAAGCATCGCAGCCCCAAACTTTAAGAAACGACAACTTTGGTTTCTTGCCAAACCATAGTTCATAAGGTGTTGTCTCAACGGATTTTGATGGTGCCCTATTTAACGTGAATGTGGCCGTCTCTAAAGCATAACCCCAAAACAATAGCGGTAAATCAGTAAGAGACATCATAGATCGCACCATATCTAGTAAAGTATGATTACGACATTCGGACACACCATTTCGTTGTGGTGTTCCGGGTGGCGTGAGTTGCGAAACTATTCCGCATTGTTTCAAGTGTAGACCAAACTCGTAACTCAAATATTCTCCTCCACGATCGGATCGTAGAAACTTTATTTTCTTGTTACGATGATTTTCCACTTCACTCTGAAATTCTTTGAACTTTTCAAATGTTTCAAACTTGTGTTTCATTAAGTAGATATACCCATATCTGCTCAAATCATCTGTGAAGGTGAGAAAATAACGATACCCGCCGCGAGCCTCAACATTCATTGGACCACAAACATCAGTATGTATGATCTCCAACAAATCAGTTGCTCGCTCCATAGTTCTGGAGAACGGCGTTTTAGTCATCTTGCCCATGAGGTACGGTTCGCAAGTACCAAGTGATTCATAATCAAGTGATTCCAAAAGCCCATCAGTATGGAGTTTCTTCATGCGCTTTACACCGATATGACCTAAACGGCAGTGCCACAAATAAGTTGCACTATTGTTATCAACTCTGCATCTTTTGGTTTCAACACTATGAATATGTGTATTACTACTATCGAGATTCAATAAAAATAGACCACTCTTCAAGGGTGCATGACCATAAAAGATATTACTCATATAAATAGAACAACCATTATTCTCTGATTTAAATGAATAACCGTCTCGCATCAAACAAGATCCAGATATAATGTTCATGCTCAACGCTGGCACCAAATAACAATTATTTAGGTCTAAAACTAATCCCGATGGTAGATGTAGAGGTAGCGTGCCGACCGCGATCACATCGACTTTGGAACCATTTCCCACGCGCATCGTCACCTCGTCCTTAGCCAATCTTCGCTTAATTCGTAGTCCCTGTTTCGAGTTGCAAATATTAGCAACAGAACCAGTATCAAATACCCAGGTGCTACTGCGAGCATTAGTAAGGTACACATCAATAACATGTATATCACATATACCTTTGTTCACTTTGCCATCCTTCTTATCCGCCAAATACTTGGGGCAGTTCCGCTTCCAGTGTCCAGTCTGCTTGCAGTAGAAGCACTCAGTTTCAGGCTTAGGTCCAGACTTGGGTTTCTTCTCTTGAGCAGCAACTTGCTTGCTGTTCTTTTTGAAGTTCCCCTTCTTCTTCCTTTTGCCCTTTTTCTTGAAACTGGTGGTCTTGTTAACCATCAACACTTGATGTTCCTTCTTGATTTCTACCTCCGCGGCTTTTAGCATCGCGAAGAGCTCGGGAATAGTCTTGTTCATTCCTTGCATATTATAGTTCATCACGAAGCTCTTGTAGCTTGGTGGCAGTGATTGAAGAATTCTGTCAATGACACTATCATCAGGAAGATTAACTCCCAGTTGAATCAAGTGATTATTATACCCAGACATTTTGAGTATGTGTTCACTGATAGAACTATTCTCCTCCATCTTGCAGCTATAGTACTTATTGGAGACTTCATATCTCTCAATCCGGGCATTTGCTTGAAATATTAACTTCAATTCCTGAAACATCTCATATGCTCCATGACGTTCAAAACGTCGTTGAAGACCCGGTTCTAAGCCGTAAAGCATGGCACACTGAACTATCGAGTAGTCATCAGCTTTGCTCTGCCAGACGTTCTTAACGTTGTCAGTTGCATCAACAACAGGCCTGGCATCCAGTGTGCTTCCAGGACGTAACTTTTCTGTGCAGCAATGAGGATAATCCTCAGGTTACGGACCCAGTCCGTGTACTTGCTACCATCATCTTTCAACTTTGCTTTCTCAAGGAACGCATTAAAATTTAACGGAACAACAGCACGAGCCATCTATCTACAAACAAACATAGACAAGCAAAATACTATCAGGTACTAAGTTCATGATAAATTTAAGTTCAATTAATCATATTACTAAAGAACTCCCACTTAGACAGACATCTCTATAGTCATCTAAGTGATCATGTGATCCAAATCAACTAAACCATGTTTGATCATCACGTGAGATGAGTAGTTTCAATGGTGAACATCACTATGTTGATCATATCTACTATATGATTCACGTTCGACCTTTCGGTCTCCGTGTTCCGAGGCCATATTTGTATATGCTAGGCTCGTCAAGTATGACCTGAGTATTCCGCGTGTGCAACTATTTTGCACCCGTTGTATTTGAACGTAGAGCCTATCACACCCGATCATCACGTGGTGTCTCAGCACGAAGAACTTTCGCAACGGTGCATACTCAGGGAGAACACTTCTTGATTATTAAGTGAGAGATAATCTTAAAATGCTACCGTCAATCAAAGCAAGATAAGATGCATAAAGGATAAACATCACATGCAATCAATATAAGTGATATGATATGGCCATCATCATCTTGTGCTTGTGATCTCCATCTTCGAAGCACCGTCGTGATCACCATCATCACCGGCGCGACACCTTGATCTCCATCGTAGCATCGTTGTCATTATGCCATCTATTGCTTCTACGACTATCGCTACCGCTTAGTGATAAAGTAAAGCAATTACAGGGCGTTTGCATTTCATACAATAAAGCGACAACCATATGGCTCCTGCCAGTTGCCGATAACTTCAGTTACAAAACATGATCATATCATACAATAAAATATAGCATCACGTCTTGACCATATCACATCACAACAAGCCCTGCAAAAACAAGTTAGACATCCTCTACTTTGTTGTTGCAATTTTTACGTGGCTGCTACGGGCTTAGCAAGAACCGTTCTTACCTACGCATCAAAACCACAATGATAGTTTGTCAAGTTGGTTCTGTTTTAACCTTCGCAAGGACCGGGCGTAGCCACACTCGGTTCAACTAAAGTGAGAGAGACAGACACCCGCCGGTCACCTTTAAGCAACGAGTGCTCGTAGCGGTGAAACCAGTCTCGCGTAAGCGTACGCGTAATGTCGGTCCGGGCCGCTTCATCTCACAATGCCGCTGAACCAAAGTATGACATGCTGGTAAGCAGTATGACTTATATCGCCCACAACTCACTTGTGTTCTACTCGTGCATATAACATCAACGCATAAAACCTAGGCTCGGATGCCACTGTTGGGGAATGTAGTAATTTCAAAAAAATTCCTACGTACATGCAAGATCATGGTGATGGCATAGAAATGAGAGGGGAGAGTGTCCATCCACGTACCCTCGTAGATCGTAAGCGGAAGCGTTATGACAACGCGGTTGATGTAGTCGTACGTCTTCACGATCCGACCGATCCAAGCACCGAACGTACGGCACCTCCGAGTTCAGCACACGTTTAGCTCGATGACGATCCCCGGGCTCTGATCCAGCAAAGCTTCGGGGATGAGTTCCGTCAGCACGACGGCGTGGTGACGATGATGATGCTCTACCGGCGCAGGGCTTCGCCTAAACTCCGCGACGATATGACCGAGGTGGAATATGGTGGAGGGGGGCACCGCACACGGCTAAGGAACGATCCGTAGATCAACTTGTGTGTTATGGGGTGCCCCCCTGCCCCCGTATATAAAGGAGGGAGGGGGAGGTGCGGCCGGCCCCCTTGGGGTGCGCCTGGAGGAGTCCTACTCCCACCGGGAGTAGGACTCCCCCCTCTTGCCTTGGTGGAGAAGGAAAGGGGGGAGGGGAAAGATGAGAGGGGGCGCCGCCCCCCCCCCCTTCCTTGTCCTATTCGAACTAGGGGGGAGGGGGCACGCGGCCTGCCCTGGCCGGCCCTCCTCTTCTTCCTCATGGCCCACTAAGTCCCATTAACCCCCGGGTGGGTTCTGGTAACCCCCCGGTGTTCCGGTAAAATCCCGATTTCACCCGGAACCTTTCCGATGTCCAAACATAGGCTTCCAATATATCAATCTTTATGTCTCGGCCATTTAGAGACTCCTCGTCATGTCCGTGATCACATCCGGGACTCTGAACAAACTTCGGTACATCAAAACTTATAAACTCATAATAAAACTGTCATCGTAATGTTAAGCGTGCGGACCCTACGGGTTCGAGAACTATGTATACATGACCTAGAACCATTCTCGGTCAATAACCAATAGCGGGAACTGGATGCCCATATTGGTTCCTACATATTCTACGAAGATCTTTATCGGTCAAACTGCATAACAACATATGTTGTTCCCTTTGTCATCGGTATGTTACTTGCCCGAGATTTGATCGTCGGTATCCAATACCTAGTTCAATCTCGTTACCGGCAAGTCTCTTTACTCGTTCCGTAATGCATCATCCCGTAACCAACTCATTTGGTCACATTGCTTGCAAGGCTTATAATGATGTGCATTACCGAGAGGGCCCCGAGATACCTCTCCGACAATTGGAGTGACAAAACCTAATCTCGAAATACGCCAACTCAACATGTACCTTCAGAGACACCTGTAGTACTCCTTTATAATCAACCAGTTACGTTGTGACGTTTGGTAGTACCCAACGTGTTCCTCCGATAAACGGGAGTTGCATATTTCTCATAGTTACAGGAACATGTATAAGTCATGAAGAAAGCAATAGCAGTATACTAAACGATCAAGTGCTAGGCTAACGGAATGGGTCATGTCAATCACATCATTCTTCTAATGAGGTGATCCCATTAATCAAATGACAACACATGTCTATGGTTAGGAAACATAACCATCTTTGATTAATGAGCTAGTCAAGTAGAGGCATACTAGTGACTATATGTTTGTCTATGTATTCACACATGTATCATGTTTCCGGTTAATACAATTCTAGCATGAATAATAAACATTTATCATGATATGAGGAAATAAATAATAACTTTATTATTGCCTCTAGGGCATATTTCCTTCAGTGACAGCCTGGTCAGCAAGGCAAGTATTGTATTGTTGCCATCGAGGATAAAAAGATGGGGTTTATATCATATTGCTTGAGTTTATCCCTCTACATAATGTCATCTTGTTGAATGTGTTACTCTGTTCTTATGAACTTAATACTCTAGACGCAGGCAGGAGTCGGTCGATGTGTCGAGTAATAGTAGTAGATGCAGAATGTTTCGATCTACTTGTTGCGGACGTGATGCCTATATACATGATCATGCCTAGATATTCTCATAACTATGCCCTTTTCTATCAATTGCTCGACATTAATTTTTTCACCCACCGTAATACTTATGCTATCTTGAGAGAAGCCACTAGTGAAACCTATGGCCCCCGGGTCTATCTTTTATCATATAAGTTTTCGATCTACTTTTATTTGCATCTTTACTTTCTAATCTATATCATAAAAATACCAAAAATATTTACCTTCTCTTATTATCTCTATTAGATCTCACTTTCTCAAGTTACCATGAAGGGATTGACAACCCCTTTATCACGTTGGTTGTGAGGATCTTGTTTCTTTGTGTAGGTAGGAGGGACTTTTGAGGAGCCTCCTACTAGATTGATACCTTGTTCTCAAAAACTGAGGGAAATACTTACACTACTTTGCTGCATCACCCTTTCCTCTTCAATGGAAAACCAACGCAGTGCTCAAGAGGTAGCAAGAAGGTTTTTTGGCGCCGTTGCCGGAGAGGTCTTCTCTCAAGTCAAGACATATCAAGTACCCATCACAAACTCATCTCCCTCGCATTACATTATTTGCAATTTGCCTCTCGTTTTCCTCTCCCCCACTCCACCCTTGTCATTTTATTCGCCCTCTCTTTCCTGTTCGCCTCTCCTTTTCGCTTGCCTTTTTGTGTGCTTGTGTGTTGGATTGCATGTTACGATGGCGCAAGATAATACCAAATTGTGTGACTTTTCCAATACCAACAATAATTGTTACGATGCTGAATCTTGTGAAATCAATGATGCTTTGTTGAATCTTGTTATGAAAGATCAATTCTCCGGCCTTCCTAGTGAAGATGCCGCTACTCATCTAAACAACTTTGTTGATTTGTGTGATATGCAAAAGAAGAAAGACATGGATAATGATATTGTTAAATTGAAGTTATTTCCGTTTTCACTTAGAGATCATGCTAAAACTTGGTTTCCGTCTTTGCCTAAAAATAGTATTGGTTCATGGAATAAGTGCAAAGATGCTTTTATATCAAAGAATTTTCCTCCCGCTAAGATCATCTCTCTTAGAAATGATATTATGAATTTTAAACAACGAGATCATGAGCATGTTGCCCTATCTTGGGAAAGAATGAAATTAATGACTCGCAATTGCCCTACACATGGTTTGAATTTATGGATGATCTTACAAAATTTTTATGCCGGATTGAATTTTGCTTCTAGAAATCTTTTAGATTCGGCCGCGGGAGGCACTTTTATGGAAATCACCTTAGGATAAGCTACTAAACTCCTAGGTAATATTATGGTTAATTATTCTCAATGGCACACCGAAAGATCTACTAGTAAAAAGGTTCATGCGATAGAAGAGATAATGTTTTGAGTGGAAAGATGGATGAGCTTATGAAATTGTTTGCTACTAAGAGTGCTCCTATTGATCCCAATGATATGCCTTTGTCTACTTTGATTGAGAATAATAATAAATCTATGGATATGAATTTTGTTGGTAGGAATAATTTTGGTAACAACGTGTATAGAGGAAACTTTAATCCTAGGCCGTTTCCTAGTAATTCGTATAATAGTTATGGTAATTCCTACAACAACTCTTATGGAAATTTTAATAAGATGCCCTCTGATTTTGAGAATAGTGTTAAAGAATTTATGATCTCTGAAAAGAATTTCAATGCTTTGCTTGAAGAAAAATTGCTTAAAGTTGATGAATTGGCTAGGAACGTTGATGGACTTTCTATTGATGTTGATTCTTTGAAGCTTAGATCTATTCCACCTAAGCATGTTATCAATGAGTCTCTCAAAGCCATGAGAATTTCCATTGATGAGTGCAAAGAAAGAACCGCTAGGATGCGTGCTAAGAAAGATTGCTTTGTGAAAGCGTTTTCTCCTAGTTTCCATGAAAATATTGATGAAGATCTAAAATTTATTGATGTGTACTCTATTAAATCTTTGTTTTGCAATATGAATCTTGATAACGATGGGACTGGAGATGAGTCAACTTTAGTTAAAATGCGTCCCAATGATTCAGAATTTTGAGGTCTTGATGCTAAATTTGGTAAAAGTGGGATTGGAGAGGTCAAAACTTTACTTAGCAATGAACCCACTATTTTGGATTACAAGGAATTTAATTATGATAATTGTTCTTTAGTAGATTGTATTTCCTTGTTGCAATCCGTGTTGAATGCTCCTCATGCTTATAGTCAAAATAAAGCTTTAACCAAACATATTGTCGATGCTTTGACGCAATCTTATGAAGAAAAACTTGAGTTGGAAGTTTCTATACCTAGAAAACTTTATGATGAGTGGGAACCTACTATAAAAATTAAAATTAAAGATCATGAATGCTATGCTTTGTGTGATTTGGGTGCTAGTGTTTCCACGATTCCGAAAACTTTATGTGATGTGCGAGGTTTCCATGATTTTGATGATTGCTCTTTAAACTTGCGGATTCCACTATTAAGAAACCTATGGGAAGGATTAATGATGTTCTTATTGTTGCAAATAGGAATTATCTTCCTGTAGATTTTATCGTTCTTGATATAGATTGCAATCTTTCATGTCCTATTATTCTTGGTAGACCTTTCCTTAGAACGATTGGTGCAATTATTGATATGAAGGAAGGGAATATTAGATTCCAATTTCCATTAAGGAAAGGCATGGAATACTTACCTAGAAAGAAAGTCAAATTACCTTATGAATCTATTATGCGAGCCAATTATGAATTGAATACCAAAGATGGCAATACGTAGATCTATTCTCGCTCTTATGCCTACCAAGGGGTGTTAAACGATAGCCCTTGTTGGGAGGCAACCCAATTTTATTTTTGTTCCTTGATTTTTGATTCTGTTTGGAAATAAATAATTTATCTAGCTTCTGTTTAGATGTGGTTTTATGTTTTAATTAGTGTTTGTGCCAAGTAGAACCTATAGGATAACCTACGGTGATAGTTAATTTGATTCTGCTGAAAAACAGAAACTTTTGCACGCGCGAGAATAATTTTAGTAAATCACATAAACATGATTTTGAATTGATTCTTTTTGCAGTAGGTCAACAGACAAATTTACCAGGACTTCCTATTTCTGTAGGATTTTTAGAGTTCCATAAGTATTCCAAAGTTATAGATTTCTACAGACTGATTTGTTTTTGACAGATTCTGTTTTTCGTGTGTTGTTTGCTTATTTTGATGCATCTATGGCTAGTATCAGGGGCTATGAACCATAGAGAAGTTGGAATACAGTAGGTTTAACACCAATATAAATAAATAATGAGTTCATTACAGTACCTTATGTGGTGGTTTTTCTTTCTTGCACTAACGGAGCTTAAAAGATTTCCTGTTGAGTTTTGTGTTGTGAAGTTTTCAAGTTTTGGGTAAAGATTTGATGGACTATGGAATAAGGAGTGGCAAGATCCTAATCTTTTGGATGCCCATGGCACCCCAAGATAATCCAAGGACAACCAAAAGCCTAAGATTGGGGATGCCTCGGAAGGCATCCCCTCTTTCGTCTTCGTCTATTGGTAACTTTACTTGGAGCTTGTCGGTGTTCTGGGAACGGGGGTCCCCAGACTTTCCTGCCTGCGGCCTGCGGCGTGGCTCAAAGGGGGCCCAACACGGCCCATCTTCATCAGCACAAGCTCAAGACCCTCGCGAGGGGCCAAGCCTCACGGGGCGGACGACAACGAGCTTCCTCAAGCACGGCCTCGTCAGGCTGGCGCACGAGGAGGCGGAGAGTTCAAGGCGGAGTACCTCGCGAGGTGCCCATGACGCAAGCCATGATGACCAAGGGTGCCAGCCCGCGCAGGCGGGAGCATCAAGCGTAGGCAGGAGCATCAAGCAAAGGGGAGCAAGCGTAGGCGGGAGCATCAAGAAAAGGCATCCATTTCGGTGCAACAACACCAAGACCAGTCCAACGGCAGGATGGAGGTCACCGTGGAGCCCAACTTGGCGTCACCACCAGAGCCTTTGACAGGCGAGGACCAACTTTAGTCAGTATAAGTGTACTAGATGTTCCCCTTCAAATTGGCCAATTGTTGGCGCCCTTCCCGCTTAATATTTGGGAAGAGGCCCAGGACCTTCGCCTATAAATAGGACTAGCCACCCACAGGGTAGAGAGATCGATCCATCCGACCGGCAAAGAGAGAGAGACCACAAGAACAGACCCTCGCGAGGCTGTTCTTCCTTGTATTGTTCATCATTGGACCAAGAGGCAATCCACCACACCACACACTGGAGTACGGTATTACACCACAATGGTGGCCTGAACCAGTATAAATCATGTGTCTCTTGTGTTGTTCTTCTTGTAGTGTAGATCCTAGCGATTCGGTGAAGAACGGGTAGGTAGAAGGCGAAACCTCCGCGCGCACCCCAGTGTTCGAACCTCAAGGGTCTGCTGGAACCTTAAATCCGACATTTGGCGCGCCAGGTAGGGGTGCGCTGGAATTCGTCTTCCGTGTCCTGTTCTTCTCCGACCGTCGCGACCATGTCTGACGCACGCCGGGTTCGCGCTGAGCGCCGAGCTGCCCTCGCTTCCCGCGTCGCCCAGACGGCTCCCGTCGGCGGGCGCCCTCATTGTTCCCCGTCGCCTACCGTCAACGCCGACACCGGCTCGGCAAGTAACGAGCAGCAAGCATCGTACCAGCACCCGTCCATGAGGCGATACGGCCGCACCGCTACGCCCTCGCTCACCCCCGCTGGTTCTTCATCCCGCGTGCCCCACGCGGCCATGGAGGCTCGAGCTGCGCTCATCGCGGCAAACGAGCTCCTGTGCTACCGCCCAGTCGACGACGTCTACCAACAGTGGCTCGACCAAATCGCCGAACTCGTCCGCGCCGTTGGGGGCTCCCCCGCGCCATCTATCTCGCTGCACCGCGCCCCGCCATGCGCGGGCAATGAAGCTCCTGGGGCGCCTCAGCCTCCTCCTCCTCAAGAAGGTGCCCTGGCTCCAAGGCGCGCGGCCCCTGAGCGGAACCCGCCCCGTCAGGAACCAGCGTGGCAGGAGCAGAGCTGCCAAGAGGTCCCATGCCCTCGAGAAGCTGCCCGAGCGCTCCCTGCTCCGGCTCGTCCCGACCATGCTCCTGCTCCAGCACGTCAAGACCCCGCGCTCCACCCAGCTGCGGCGCACGGGGACCAGCAAGGCCGAGCCCTTCGTCCTCCAAGGCCTCATGTGGCCACAGCGAGCTGCCGCGCCTTCACCACCGAGCTACGCACCATCGCGTGGCCTAGCAAGTTCAAGCCAGACCTGCCTCCTCGCTATGACGGCACGGCAGACCCTGCAGAGTTCCTCCAGCTCTACGAGCTGGGCATCGAGGCTGCCAACGGAGACGAGAAGGTCATGGCGAACTGGTTTCCCATGGCTCTCAAGGACGGGGCCCGCACCTGGCTTCTAAACCTGGCCCCAGGCATGATCTCCTCCTGGGATGAGATGCGCACCCGCTTCATCGCCAACTTCCAGGGTACTCGCGACCGGCCACCCGCCATGAGCGACATGCACCACATCAAGCAACAACCGGAGGAAACCCTGCAGAAGTACATCCAGCGCTTCAACAACGCGCGCCTCAAGATTCCGAAGGTGACCGAGGAGGCCATCATCTCAGCCTTCTCTGACAGCGTGCGTGACGTCAAGATGAAGGAGGAGCTCACAATGCATGAAGATCCGTGCACTTCCTTGGAATTGTTCAACCTGGCGACCAAGTTCGCCAGGGCTGAGGAAGGACGTCTCTCCCTCCTCGATTTGCCTGCCGCAGACCCTGAAGAAAAGAAGCCCAAGGCCAAGGACGTGAAGCGCAAGGGGGCTGCCGTGCTCGCGGCAGAACCAGACACCAAGCAGGGCAGAGATCAGCCCGAATCCTCTAAGGGCAGTCGGTACTGCGTGTACCACGACCTCCGCACCCACAACACCAATGAATGCCAAGAGCTCAGGGCCGTGCGTGAAGGACGGACTGGCTGGCGTCCCGACCGCAATGACCGGGGCTACGGCCGAGGAGGAGGAAGGAATGCATGACGCTGGGAAGACCGCGGCCCACGTCAAGGGTCGCGCGACCAACCTCGCAAGGATCGCTGGCATGACCCGCCTCGCGAGGGAGGCTAGAGGGATCAAGCTCGCGAGGATCGCCCGCAAGGTAACGCAGGCCTCCCTCCGCTACCGCCGCAGCCAAGGAGAAATCAGGACCGTCATCAGGACGAAGGGGCTGGAGGCTTCCAGGAACCACGTGCGATCGCCTGCATCCTAGGCGGAGCTCAAGCCCCAGCCTCTCAGCGCATCTTCAAGCAGTTCGCTTGCGAAGTGAATGCGGTCCTCCCCAAGCTCGAGGCCACGCGCCATCTCAGGTGGTCGGCGTGTGCCATCACGTTCAGCTCAACGGATCAGCTCAAGTGCGCGGCCACAGTCGGAGTCCTCCCGATGCTTTGTTCCCCAATCATCAGCAACATGCTAGTCACCAAGACCCTCATCGATGGCGGGGCAGGGCTCAATGTCCTGTCCGTGGAAACATTCAACAATCTCCAAGTACCCTACAGTCAGCTTCAGCCCACCAAGCCTTTCTCCGGAGTCACCGACGGCTCCACGGCCCCGATCGGGCAGGTCCGCCTCCCTGACACCTTCGGGGCACGCGACAACTACCGCACCGAGCTCATCGACTTCGACGTCGCCCACATTCGCCTGCTGTACAACGCCATCCTCGGGTACCCAGCGCTGGCCAAGTTCATGTCCGTAACCCACCACGGCTACAACGTCCTCAAGATGCCAGGAAGTGGCGGGGTCATCACGGTGCCCTGCGAAGAGAGAGACGTAGTTTGCTCCCTAGAGAGAGCCTTTCAGGCTGCATCACTGGAAGACCCGAATCGGGGAAGCAGGAGGCTTCCCGAGGCCGCCCCCAAGAAGAAGAAGACATCGACCAGCCCGGCCCCTCAGGAGGTAGGACCCTCTAGGCCCGCGCCTGCTAAGGGGGAACCTCCTGCCATCGCATAGGGAAGCGTGCCCGGTGCCATCCTCAGGCAGGGCTCGGGGGCTCTCCCCTGGAGGGCCGTCGACCTCGCCAAGGTCACGAGGGAGGCGCTTGGCCACCACATGGAGGCATGCTTCGAAGCGCGTTTCCATCAAGAAGGAGCAAGGCAAGGAGGGCCAAACCCTCAGGAGTTCGTCAGCAAGGCCATTCAGGAGTTACAGGAGTCAAGGGTCATGAGAGGCAGCCACCGCTTACCCACTATGGCCCCCCATCCAGGCGAGGATGGTGGGCTGCGCGTCTGCATCGACATACCAGGGCTCAACCAAGCCGCATCTCAGGAGCGCCTCTGGCCGTCGCGAGTGGGACGCTGCGAGAGCCCACCCCACAGCTACGTTCGCATGCCTTACGGCTTGCCGAACGCGGCTGCTACGTACCGGCACATCATGAGGGCCATCCTGGAGGCTCAAGAGGTCAGGCGTTCTGCAGCCCTGGTGGAGATGGAGATGGTCCGCGAGGAGCCACCAGCGCCTCTGGAGCCTCCCAAGGCCCCAGGGCCTGGGGGCTCGTGAGGATCTGCCTCCGCAGCCCACCGAGTCTGCTACATCAACACCCCTTCGTCTTCAGCATCATCAGGTGACATCTTTCTAGTTTCATTTCCAGCTGGGAGCGCCCCCAGGGCTGCATTATTCCCAGGCCGCGTGGGTCCGTCCCTGTGCCATGTATCTCTTTTATTTCGTGTTCTTAGCTCACTCTGCTGGGGGCACCCCTCGGGCTGCATTATCCCCAAGCCGCTCGGGTCAGACCCAGTGGCATGTACCCCTCTTGCATTTATCTTAGGGCCGTGTTTTCGACCCATCATGCTTGTTATTTGGTGCCGGTTCATGGTACCTTTCTTCTTCCTAGATTTCGCAAGCTTGCGCATTAAAGGGGGGGTGCCTGAGCATCGCGACTCAGGGCTCCTACCGGCTCTCCGGCCCTCACCCTTTGGTCTGCCCACGGCATCGCGCCCCGGCACACCAGCGACGGCTGAGACCAGCCCGAGAGCCGGGACCCGAGGACGTAGAGTTTCGACATCTAACCCAGCTTGCGCGTTAAAGGGGGGGTGCCTGAGCATCGCGACTAGGGCTCCTACCGGCTCTCCGGCCCTCACCCTC
>NC_041387.1:309115160-309133520 GCF_002162155.2 Triticum dicoccoides
GCCCCGGCACACCAGCGACGGCTGAGACCAGCCCGAGAACCGGGACCCGAGGACGTAGAGTATTGTCATCTAAACCAGCTTGCGCGTTAAAGGGGGGGTGCCTGAGCATCGCCACTCAGAGCTCCTACCGGCTCTCCGGCCCTCACCCTCTGGTCTGCCCACGGCATCGCGCCCCAGCATACCAGCGACGGCTGAGACCAGCCCGAGAGCTGGGACCCGAGGACGTAGAGCATCGGCATCTAGCCAAATTTGCAGGAACACACTCCAAGATAAGGCCCAGCGCCGGTTGCAACCCGCCTTGGGATGGGGCCCCGTGAGTCCCAAGCTGGATCACGGGTGAACCAGCACACCTCACCAAGCCTTTCGCGCCTCACCGCCTCTCCAAGGCAACTAACGGTTGACCGTCGTTTGTCGCGACGAACTCTCGTTTCTTCCGTGATGAGCCTACAGGGTTCCCCCAGGAGCATCGTCATGCGAGGCCCCCACAGCATCTTTTTCGCCCTCGTCCATGCAAACCGCTTGCACGTTAAAGGGGGGGGCTGAGCATCACAACTCAGAGCTCCTACTGGTTCTCCAGCCCTCACCCTTTGGCCATGTCCATGGCATCATGACCTAGCATGCCAGCGACGGCTGAGACTTGCTCGAGGGCCGGGACCCGAGGACGTAGAGAAGAAAGGGGAGCGAGCACGGGAGGGGAGAAGCACGTGGTGACCTCGCCAAACAATCCTCTGACGGCCACGAAACGGACTTAGCGCTGTGCCAGGAAGCGTTCCTGACCCTCGAGATAAGTCACTCTCCGGGAACACTAGCTATCGCAGCACCGTCCCCACACCTGATACCATTCCGTCTTAGCAACGTCGCTCTCCTTTCTCACTGAATGATGGCTGCTTGAGCGCCAAGGGGGACCTCCTGAGCATCATGACTCAGGGGCTCTTACCGGGCCCCGGGCCGCTCACCTCCTGGCATTGACCACGGCATCGCGACCTGGCATACCAGCGACGACTGAAGTCGCCTTGGGACTGGGACCTGTCAGCGCAGAGCACCAAGCCCTCACGAGGTCTGGCAGGAAGAAACTAAGATAAGACAGAATAACCACTTCGCACTGCTTCATAATGAGGATCATATTGACAAAAGGATCTACAGACACCTTACAATCCCCCACGGGGTGTGTTCATGGCTCCTCGCGGGGACAAAAGACGCATATCCTAAGGAGTCCTAACTACAGGAACCGCATCGGCAGACACCATCATCAACAGTGGTCCATCAGGCACCAGCGCCAACCTCATCCAGATCAGAGACGGCGGCGGCCTAATGAGCCCGTCCTTCTCTGAGAGAGGCGCAGGCTTGGGGGCTAGTAGCTGTCGTCGCTCGTCTCCGGAGTCGTGAAGGGCTCGGCGGAGCCGCTGGATCCTTCTAGGCGTCCGCTGCCACCGGAGGAGCTGCTGGAAGGGCGAGTGGCAGGCCTAGTCCTCGCCGCTGCGGAGCTCCAGCCGCTGCCTCTGAGGAAGCACTCCAGCCGGCACCCTTCTTTGTCGAAGACCTTGAAGAGCATCGCGGAAGCGCCATCGAACTCCAGGTGGATCACGAGGGCGCCCCTCGTCCCACAAACCCGGGCGATCTCGCCCCAGCCATGGGTCATGAAGACCTTACCTGGAGCAACGACCTCGACATCCGCATTGGTCGCGGGGGCCTGGCAGTCGGCATGCTGCAGCCGGAGCCTAAAAGGCCCCCTCGACGGGATCTCAAAGGCTAAGGAAGGAGGGAGGCGAATCCAAGATCGAGGAGGCATGGCGGCGTGGAGCACAAACTCTCGGGAGGAGCCCTCGGCGTGGATTCCAGGAGGAACAACGCGCACAGTTATGACCCGCCGGCGCCGACGGCGGCGTCGTCCATGGCACTCGGCTTCAGCTCCTACACGGACTTCAAGGTGGGCGTACAAGGGCAGCGGAAACCCTGGCGGCGGTTGCTCACACCAAGGCCTCGACACCTCCTGCCGCGCACCCTCATCTCGGCGGCAGAGGACCAACCACTTCTTCGGCGGGAGCGGGTCAGGACCCTCTCAGGGGGCCTTTCCCTTCTCCTCTGCGGAGAACCGGCGGATCGGAGCCATTTCGGCAAGGCGGGGCAATGGCGAGGATGAAGAGGAGGAGGAATAGCAGAGGAAGATGAACTGGAATGGCTCGCGCCGTTCCATACTTATAGCCGGAGGAGGCCAACCGTTGGCTTCCATGATCGCAGGTAATCATGACCCGTTTATGCATGCAGGGACTTGTCAGTTCGTGCAGTTGCCGAGGCGTCGTGGGGGAGCGGAGGCGCCCACGTCCAATCAACCGCCACGTGGCGCCCAAGGCCGTAGGTTGTTGGGGGCCGCGACGCTTCGCGCTTGCCCTTTCGCCTCTCTGCTCGGCCAAGTCCGGGCGCGCCTTGGGCCCGGGGGCTACTGTCGGCGTTCTGGGAATGGGGGTCCCCAGACTTGCCTACCTGCGGCCTACGGCATGGCTCAAAGGGGGGCCCAGCACGGCCCATCTTCATCAGCACAAGCTCAAGACCCTCGCGAGGGGCCAAGCCTCACGGGGCGGACGACAAGGAGCTTCCTCAGGCATGACCTCGTCAGGCTGGCTCAGGAGGAGGCGGAGAGTTCAAGGCGGGGTACCTCGCGAGGTGCCCATGACGCAAGCCATGATGACCAAGGGCGCCAGTCGGGCGCCAGCCCGCGCAGTGTCCTTCTTTCCTCTTTGGTGCAAGGGGAGCAAGCGCAGGCGGGAGCATCAAGCAAAGGCATCCATTTCGGTGCAACAAGACTAAGACCAGTCCAACGGCAGGATGGAGGTCACCGTGGAGCCCAAGTCGGCGTCACCACCAGAGCCTTTGACAGGCGAGGACCAACTTTAGTCAGGATAAGTGTACTAGATGTTCCCCTTCAAATTGGCCAATTGTCGGCACCCTTCCCGCTCAATATTTGGGACGAGGCCCAGGGCCTTCGCCTATAAATAGGACTAGCCACCCACAGGGTAGAGAGATTGATCCATCCGACCGGCAAAGAGAGAGAGACCACAAGAACAGACCCTCGCGAGGCTGTTCTTCCTTGTATTGTTCATCATCGGCCCAAGAGGCAATCCACCACACCACACACTGGAGTAGGGTATTACACCACAATGGTGGCCTGAACCAGTATAAATTCTGTGTCTCTTTTGTTGTTCTTCTCGTAGTTTAGATCCTAGCGATTCAGTGAAGAACGGGTAGGTAGAAGGCGAAACCTCCGCGCGCACCCCAGTGTTCTAACCTCAAGGGTCTGCCGGAACCTTAAATCCGACAGAGCTATATTTTTATTGGCCACATGATATTTGTTTTGCTTGGAGCGTCTTGTATGATATTAGTATTTTCTTTTTAGTTTACCACAATCATCCTTGCTGTACACACCTTTTGGGAAAGACACACATGATTTGGAATTTATTAGAACACTCTATGTGCTTCACTTATATCTTTTGAGCTAGATAATTTTGTTGTAGTGCTTCACTTATATCTTTTAGAGCACGGTGGTGGCTTAATTTTGTAGAAATTATTGATCTCTCATGCTTCACTTATATTATTTTGAGAGTCTTTTAGAACAGCATGGTATTTTCTATGGTTACAAAATTGGTCCTAGAATGATGGGCATCCAAGTTGGGTATAATAAAAACTATCATAGGAAGTGAATTGGATGCTATGATCAATTTGATGCTTGATAATTGTTTTGTGATATAGAGGTGGTGATATTTGAGTCATGCTAGTTGGGTGATTGTGAATTTAAAGAATACTTGTGTTGAAGTTGGCAAGTCCCGTAGCATGCACGTATGGTAAAAGTTGTGTAACAAATTTGTTGCATGGGGTGCTCTTTTGATTGCCTTCCTTATGTGTGGAGGTCGGGATCGCTCGATGGTTAACTCCTACCAACCCTTCCCCTAGGAGCATTCATAGTAGTACTTTGCTTCGAGGGCTAATAAAACTTTTGAAATAAGTATATGAGTTCTTTATGACTAATGTGAAGTCCATGGATTATACGCACTCTACCCTTCCATCATTGTTTGCCTCTTCGGTACCGTGCATTGCCCTTTCTCACTTTGAGAGTTGGTGCAAACTTCACAGGTGCATCCAAACCCCGCGGTACGATACGCTCTATCACACATAAACCTCCTTATATCTTCTTCAAAACAGCCACCATACCTACCTATTATGGCATTTCCATAGCCATTCCGAGATATATTGCCATGCAACTTTCCACCATTCCATTATCATGACACGCATCATCATTGTCATATTGCTTTTGCATGATCATGTAGTTGACATCGTATTTGTGGCAAAGCATTTCATAATTTTTCATACATGTCGCTCTTGATTCATTGCATATCCCGGTACACCGCCAGAGGCATTCATATAGAGTCATAACTTGTTGTAATTCATGAGTTGTAAATAAATAGAAGTGTGATGATCATCATTATTAGAGCATTGTCCCTTATAAAAAGAAAAGAGAAAGGCCAAATAAAAAAAAGAAAAAAAAGAAAGGTCAAGAAAAAAAAAGGCCAAATAAAAAAAAGAAAGGCCCAAAGAAAAAAAAGAAAAAAAAGGGGGGACAATGTTACTATATTTTCCCCACTTGTGCTTCAAAGTAGCACCATGTTCTTCATATAGAGAGTCTCATATGTTGTCACTTTCATATACTAGTGGGAATTTTTCATTATAGAACTTGGCTTGTATATTCCACCGATGGGCTTCCTCAAAATGCCCTAGGTCTTCGTGAGCAAGCAAGTTGGATGCACACCCACTAGTTTCTTTTGTCGAGCTATCATACATTTGTAGCTCTAGTGCATCCGTTGCATGGCAATCGCTACTCCTCATGTTGACATCAATTGATGGGCATCTCCATAGCCCGTTGATTAGCCTCGTCAATGTGAGACTTTCTCCTTTTTTGTCTTCTCCACACAACCTCCATCATCATATTCAATTCCACCCATAGTGCTATATCCATGGCTCACGCTCATGTATTGCATGAGAGTTGAAAAGGCTGAAGCACGTTAAAAATTATGAACCAATTGCTTGGCTGAAACCGGGGTTGTGCTTGACGGGAGTATTTTGTGTGATGAAAATGAAACATAGCCTAACTATATGATTTTGTAGGGATGAATCTTCTAAATCCATGTTATTTTGAGAAGACATGATTGCCTTGTTAGTATGCTTGAAGTATTACTATTTCTTATGTCAATATGAACTTTTGTCTTGAATCATTTGGATCTGAACAATCATGCCACAATAAAGAAAATTACATTAAGAATTATGCTAGGTAGCATTCCACATCAAAAATTCTGTTTTTATCATTTACCTACTCGAGGACGAGCATGAATTAAGCTTGGGGATGCTTGATACGTATCCAACGTATCTATAATTTCTGATTATTCCATGCTATTATATTACCCATTTTGGATGTTTATGGGATTTACTTTACACTTTTATATCATTTTTGGGACTAACCTACTAACCGGAGGCCCAACCCGAATTGCTGTTTTTTTCCTATTTTAATGTTCCGAAGAAAAGGAATATCAAACGGAGTCCAAACGGAATAAAACCTTCGGGAGCGATCTTTTTGGAACAAACGCAATCCAGGAGAGTTGGAGTGGACGTCAAGCAGCAGACGAGGAAGCCACGAGGTAGGAGGGCGCCCCCTAGGGGGTGGGCGCACCCCCCATCGTCATGGGCCCCTCGTGGCTCAACCGACCTACTTCTTCCTCCTATATATATCCACGTACCCTGAGAACATCCAGGAGGACCACGAAAAACTATTTCCACCGCCGCAACCTTCTGTATCCGCGAGATCCCATCTTGGAGCCTTCGCCGACACTTCACCGGAGGGGGGAATCGACCACAGAGGGACCCTACGTCATCTCGAAGGCCTCTCCGATGAGTTGGGGGTAGTTTACCACAGACCTTCAGGTCCATAGTTATTAGCTACATGGGTTCTTCTGTCTCTTTGAATCTCAATACCAAGTTCTCCTCAATCTTCTTGGAGATCTATTCGATGTAGCTCTTTTTGCGGTGTGTTTGTCGAGATCCGATGAATTGTGGGTTTATGATCAAGTTTATTTATGAGAAATATTTGGATCTCCTCTGAATTCTTTTATGTGTGATTAGTTATCTTTGCAAGTCTCTTCGAACTATCAGTTTGGTTTGGCCTACTAGATTGATCTTTCTTGCAATAGGAGAAGTGCTTAGCTTTGGGTTCAATCTTGCGTTGTCCTTTCCTAGTGACAGCAGGGGCAGCAAGACACTTATTGTATTGGTGCCATCGAGGATAAAATGATGGGGTTTATATCATATTGCTTGAGTTTATCCCTCTACATCATGTCATCTTGCTTAATGCGTTACTCTGTTCTTATGAACTGAATACTCTAGATGCAGGAAAGAGTCGGTCGATGTGTGGAGTAATAGTAGTAGATGCAGAATCATTTCGATCTACATGTTGTGGGCGTGATGCCTATATACATGATCATGCCTAGATATTCTCATAACTATGCACTTTTCTATCAATTGCTCGACAGTAATTTGTTCACCCACCGTAATACTTATGCTATCTTAAGAGAAGCCACTAGTGAAACCTATGGCCCCCGCGTCTATCTTTTATCATATAAGTTTTCGATCTACTTTTATTTGCATCTTTACTTTCTAATCTATATCATAAAAATACCAAAAATATTTACCTTATCTTATTACCTCTATCAGATCTCACTTTTGCAAGTTACCGTGAAGGGATTGACAACCCCTTTATCGCGTTGGTTGCGAGGTTCTTGTTTGTTTGTGTAGTTACGAGGGACTTTTGAAGACCCCCTACTAGATTGATACCTTGGTTCTCGAAAACTGAGGGAAATACTTATGCTACTTTGCTGCATCACCCTTTCCTCTTGAAGAAAAAACCAACGCAGTGCTCAAGAGGTAGCAGCAACGTGTTACTAAACCCGAGCAATCGATCGATCCCTGGCTTTTAACTGAATCCGATCGAGCGATTCCTTCGCTGCTGCTGCTAACTGAAGCCGATCGAACCTGTTGCCTCTTGATGAACAGTGAGCGTTATTGGGGGTTGGATGAACAGTTCCTGGTGGGGGCTGAATGAACAGGACCCCGTGGTAGTAGAGGCTATTGCCGCTGGATGAACAGGACCCTGATTGAGCAGTTGGGTGATACGTCCATTTTGCATCATGCTTTGATATTGATATTTATTGCATTATGGGCTGTTATTACAAACTATGTCACAATACTTGTGCCTTCTCTCTCGTATTTTACAAGGTTTACACGAAGAGGGAGAATGCCGGCAGTTGGAATTCTGGGCTGGAAAATGAGCAAATATTAGAGACCTATTCTACACAACTCCGAAAGTCCTGAAACACCACGAAAGTTATTTTGGGAATTAATGAAAAATACTGAGTGAAGAAAATACCAGAGGGGGCCACCCACCGTCCATGAGGGTGGGGGGCGCACCCTGCCTACTGGGCGTGCCCCCCTGCCTCGTGGGCCCCCTGGCAGGCTTCTGATGCCCATCTTCTGCTATATGAAGTCTTTTACCCTAGAAAAAATAGCAAGCAAGCTTTTGGGATGAAACACCTCCTCCACGAGGCAGAAACTTAGCGGAACCAAACTAGGGCTCCGGCGGAGCTATTCTGCCAGGGAAACATCCCTCCAGGAGGGGGAAATCGTCACCATCCTCATCACCATCGATCCTCTCATCGGGAGGGGGTCAATCTCCATCAACATCTTTACCAGCACCATCTCCTCTCAAACCCTAGTTCATCTCTTGTATCCGATCTTTGTCTCAAAGCCTCAGATTGGTACCTGTGGGTCGCTAGTAGTGTTGATTACTCCTTGTAGTTGATGCTAGTTGATTTATTCGGTGGAAGATCATATGTTCAGATACTATATGCATATTAATACCCCTCTGATTATGAACATGAATATGATTTGTGAGTAGTTACATAGTCTTGCTATAAGTAGTCATGTGAATTTGGTATTCGTTTGATTTTTGATGAGATGTATGTTGTCTTTCCTCTAGTGGTGTTATGTGAACGTCGACTACATGACACTTCACCATTGTTTGGGCCTAGGGGAAGGCATTGGGAAGTAATAAGTAGATGATGGGTTGCTAGAGTGATAGAAGCTTAAACCCTAGTTTATGCGTTGCTTCGTAAGGGGCTGATTTGGATCCATATGTTTCATGCTATGGTTAGGTTTACCTTAATTCTTCTTTCATAGTTGCGGATGCTTACGAGAGTAGTTAATCATAAGTGGGATGCTGTCACACCGTGATTTTCATGCCACTACACTTAAGCTAACAATCATGATAAAATGAGGTTTGACAAAAACTTTTGAATGTTTTGGACCTTGCCTTGATTGGTTTTTGTCTGTTGTTTGCAAGTGCTCTAAAAATAAAATAAATCCTCCAACTCTTATACTCCTTCTCCTTGATCCAAAAACCTTTCCCAATGATCTTGTCATGTGTATAGGACATAAAAATAATTTCTTGCAAAAATAATTTGGCCAAATAGTATTTTCAAAAATTAGTTTTTCAAAAACCCCCAAATTGAGGTTTGCACTGCAAGTACTTAATTAAGGGCAGTAAAAATCTTTCCAAAAATATATTTGACTCCTATTAGATATAGGATACCCACAAACCACAAAAATATAATTTTGAAAGTTATTTTCCTATTTTATTTAAAAGCTTTTTCTTAAGGCCAGAAATGGTCTTTAATAGGGAAAAATATTTTATTGTTTCAAAAATATTTGACAAAAACAGGGAAACTCAGTGGGCATATATTTCCCATATATAAGAGTTTCAACACATGGTCATGTATAAAATATTGGACAAAACCGCCCAAAATCATTTCTGCCAATTTCAAGGATTTGAAATATTTCTACCGGAAATATTTTCATAAAAATCCAAGAAAATTCCATCATGTCACAAATGCCCTATTTGGTGATCTTGCCAAGTCTTATGTCTTGGAGAACAAGATTACATCATTAAATCCCCTCAAAACCATTTCTGTCCATTTTGAAGTTTGAGCAACTTTACATTGCCAAACATTCCCAAATGTTCTCAAACCTTGTGAACATGCTCAAATGTTCTAATTATACATCTATACCAAGTGGCACAAGTTGGAGAACACGTTAACTTGATCAAAGGGCCCCAAAACCTTTCCTGTCCAGAACCAAATTTGAACAATGCTACATTGGCAACTTTCTCCTTTTGATCTCAACTTTTGTGGACATGTTCATACCCTCAAATGATGACACTACATCAAGTGGTGCATCAAGGAGAACATATTTGCATGACTAAATCTTGGAGAGTCCATTTCTGCTGATTTCTAGGGTTTACAAAAGTTGCATTGGCAACTTTTCCAAAATGAACTCAATCTTGGTGGAACCTCTTATTTTCTCATACCATTTGACCCTGTCAAGCCTCATGACAAATGGAGACCAAATACTTGCCCAAACCAATATCAAACACCTTCTGCCATTTTACTAAAACCCCTGTTTTGACCACTTCCACTCTTCTCCATGGCCTCAACTTTTTAGCACAGCTCCTCCAAGTCCTCATCTACCCCCAGTAACAATGGATGCATCTCAGCTCAATGATTGAGGGGTGAAACCTCCTCATTTACCCATCTGGACAGCCACAACACCCTTCTCTCTCACCCCTCATCTCTCACCAGAGCCCCTCCAGAGCATCCAAGGCTCTCTCTCCTTTCTTTACTCTCTCCCACACCTGCTAGACACCAATGGACGTGCCCAATGTGCATATAAAATGGCATGCCGGCCATTTGCACGCTCTGGAGCATGCTACAGTGCGCTACCGCACTGTGCCGCCCCCTGCCAAGCACCTCCGGCCACCTCGTCTCTCCCCCTCACGTCAGCCAATGCTCCTCGCGTCCGCAGCACGCCAAGCCTCTGTCCCCCTCCTCCTGCTCCCTCCTGCTGCCCTTGCTCGCACGCGCGCCGGCTGCCCGAGAGCTCCAATGAGCGGCCTCACACGCGTGAAGCTCTGGCCCTTCCCCGCTCCGTCTCTCCCTTCCCCTGGTCGTAGACCTCCTCCACTAACGCCCCAGACATGCCCACATGAGCCCCCGTGACCTGCAGCAATGGCAACAGCCTCGCCGGCGCACTGGACCACGGTGAGCCACGGGCCGGCTATATAAAGCCGCCCCAGGCCCCCTATGGATCTCCTTTGCTCTCTCTCCCTCCCAGAGACCCCCTAGACCAAGCCACTCCCCTCCTTGTGCCCTCCATAGCCCCCCATGGCCGGAGAGCCGCCGTTGGCACCGGGCTAAATTCGCGACGCCCAAGCCCCGTCCCCTCCACCTATGCGTCTCAATGCATCTCCACCGACTCCCCGAATCTCCCCTGCACTCCGGTTACTCCTCCCGGTGGCCGTAGTGTCGTGCTCCCCATCACCGCCGGCCTCGTCCGCCACGGCCAACACCCTGCTCAACCCGGTGCCCCTGGGCGATGGTGCCACCCATGGTTGGACGCTTCCGGGTCCCCTCAGCACGCCGGTGGGCGGAGCATCGCCGGAGACGCCCTGTAGCGCCGGTGGCCGGCGTCGAACGGCTCCTCTGTCTCCCTTCGCGCCCGCGTGGGAGGTTGAGGACGAACCTGCATGCGGGCCCTGCTCATCAGTGGCCCAGCCACCGGGCCACGCTGGCAAGTGGAGGCGCGTTCAGCTTCTCCCACGTCCCCGCAGCGAAGGCGTACTCCGGCTGGGCGCCTTCAACATCGCCCTGTCATCCGCGTGGCCGAGCCGCTAGGCCAGCCTAGTGCGCTGCGACGCTATGCTGCGCTCGGTGCGCGGTATAGGTATAACCCCCACTTCCTTTGTCTGTTTCTTTTTCCATAAACTTGTAAAATCTCCCAAATATTCATATTACCTCCAAATTTGATGATTCAAATTCCTAGTGACCCCATAAATAATTCTCTACCTCAAGGAGTAACTTACACACTTTTCCAGAATTCTTTCTTTCACACATATTTCACAAAACCCCATTTCCCTATTTAAGTGATGGACTTTGGAAAATCACAGAGAGATCATCTTTTATCCAAATGCCATGATACAAATTTCTAGATGCTTCTAAGTTCATAACTTAGTTTATGAACATTTTTCTTAAAACTTTCTATGCCACACAATATAATGAGCCATTTCTTCATATTTGTCAACTTTACAAATTCATAGGAAATTCATTTGAACTCCAAATCCAGTGAAACCAACTCCTAGATGCTTATAAAATCATGGTTTGTTAAATGGGTACCTTTGCTCATTTTTCAAAAATATATTTCTGTACACTTCTTGCAAATACATAAACCCCTTGATTCCATCATATCAAAATGTTTAGAAATATCGACTGACCCAATTCCAATGAAACCAGTCTGGTTATTTTTAATATAACCAGTGGTGTCCTAAAAAAGTCAAATTAATATTTTTAGAGCACTTTTATTTCCTGCCTTATTGTGTTGCTTATTATGGTTCCTTTCGACGATAGTTGACGAAATAGACGAAATGCTCGGAGTTGGACCAGAGATATTTGAAGACCTCGAAGACTTTGTTAAAACAGGCAAGCAGCCCTTTTACCATGTCTATGAAACCCTTTTTATGCACGTCATATAGCACCATATTGTTGTTGCAACAGAATCATGATGATGTGGTAACCACTTTGATGGTTTGCCACCATACTTCCTCATTGATACTTGCATTGTGTATGACCCAACCTTCTTATGAGGGTTATGCCGGTGGGGGTAGATAGGATGCTAAAGTAGTGCTACACAAAAAGGGACGGGAATATGCATGGTGATGGAGACAAAGTATTTTCAAAAGACTTTTCGAAAACCCCGAAGGGTGCCACTTATGCCCGAGGGAGATGATGAGTTGGGTCGCCACTTGATGACGAAGTGGTGTACCGAGGCAAGTGTGTGTTGTTTTCAAAACGGATTGGTTTAAGTTGCGACCGTTATTCCAACCTTACATGTGCAACCACGCTACCCTTGTATGGGAAAGGGCATTATTGATTACCTAGGCCGATAATAGCTTGGAGCCTGCATTACTAGTGACAGGGGAGAGTTGGTGCTCTGTCTCGGGACAGGGTCATGCCAGGTAGGGCGGCCATGACTGTTTTTACAGGGCACCGGATACACTGTTGCGTCCCCTCTCGGATGTTACGATCTCGAGTGAGTCTCATATGATGTACATCGTGAGGATACAGAACAACAAGTGGACTCCATGTTATAGTCGTCTAGGGAAAGATAGTGATCTGGTGGCTACCCCGGGTACTTGAGGTATCGCGGGTCATGGATGACATGGAAGTTCCCGGATCTTGTGGGTAGAGTGTGCAACCTCTACAGAGTGTAAAACTATTTGAATAGCCGTGTCCATGGTCAAGGACAGTTGGGTAACCGCTCTTGGGCTACGTCCACATGTTTACAAACTAGTGTGTGTGTTTGGATAAGTGGGAGAACTACTTGGGTTAAGTCAAAGGACTTGACATGATTGAGTTGGGTTGATGCCCACTCTATTTATGTTGATATCTATAACCTGTCCTCATGGTTAATTGAATACTCCTGATGCATGTCTTACAAGTTGTTGAACATGTCATTGCACTCAATACTAGCTTTCTGCAAAAATTTACCTATATCATGCATTGTTGTATCTTGAACCAAAACATGGGTTGCTTGCGAGTGCATTCAATGTACTCATTGGCTTGCCACTGGTTATTTTATTGGCCAGGCATGAAATAACAGGATATAATGAAGAGTATCTTGGTGACGAACATGCAAGCTAGGACGCTTCCCAGTCAGAATGCCTGTAGGGTTAAGGCAGATGGCACGGGTCCAAGTTGTTATTGAAGATTTCCGCTGCGATGATACTCTCAAGACTTGACCATAATGGTCCTACTTGTGTAAAACCGTATGTATGGATGTAAGACTCTTGTTATTCAGCTTATGTGTGTTCAGTGAACATTGATCTCTGGGATAACTTTACACTTGCATTCGGTGATCTCGACTTATGAGTCGGGGTCCCCACAGAGCTAGTATCAGAGCCATCCTGACTGTAGGAAGCCTTAGTTAGCATGGTCGTTAGTTAGGGTAAAACTATTTCCAAAACTATTACAAGTTTTCAAAACTATCTATACTTCTCTTCCCTTCTCAGTTTTTCAAAAACTGAGGTATATTTTTTCCATCGATCTCTTCCCTTCAAAACTATTGCAAACGGTCGCTAGCACCCTCAAGCCCTTGACCACGGGATTCCTTGTAATCATCGTGGATAGCCTAGAAGGAGTACACCTTGCCAAACACTCACCCACCTCTTTTGAATGCAAGATTCATGACACCACGACAAGACGATGCCAATAGAAGATACGCCTTTGAAGAATGAGGACATGAAGACCCAGAGGATGGTGACACCTTTGAATTTGCCCCAGGATGATGCAACCTTGTCCTATGATGATCATGGTGTAAGATATGCAAGACCATGATAGACATTGCTAATAGAGCAATCATGTCCTTACCGTAGTTGTATCGGCAACCACCGGTGGATGAGAACCTCGCCATTTGGCCCGCTTCACTATAGTGAGCAGGAAAACGGTTCTCTTCATCCCCCTCTCTTAGTGTCGATGTTTTCATCAACGTAACCGACATGTTGGACCTCTACTATGCCTTGTTAATATCATTGCATAAGGGATTACCTACCTGGTACTGTCCATGCCTTAGAAAGCAAAAGGGGTCGTCATGATTAATAAGACTACAGAAGACCGAGTCAATGCCTGCTATGAGGAGCCACCTTCACCACATCACTTCAACAGGCAAGAAGTTGTTAAAGAATCTTCAGGCTCAACCCGGAATTGTTTCATCGAACAACTACAAGAGACGTAGCAACACCTGAGGAAAACCCAAAAGACTGCATGAGGCACGAAGTAAAGCACGACTACTTAGTCCGAGAACCCCTAGGGTAGGATGAGTTGTGTACCCCCTATGCGCAGTCGAGTCCGTATGATGGTTCGAATAGAACCATGACTGTGTGTTGCTTGTTTTTATTTGTTTGTGTTTTGATATAGGTCGCACTTTTGCCCTAGGCGACAAGTATGCGACTATATCACTTTCCTTACCTTGCTTCTTCTGTTTGGCCCTTTTTGCACCTGTTTGGTTGCACTTGCACTATAGAAGCCCCTTTAGGCGTTCCCCTACTCTATGCTACTTTTCCCTCTCATCTCTCTCCTCAACTGAAGACAAGCAAGACAATATGCACCAATGATTCCACCTCGGCGACCAACAAGCACTGAAGACTTTTGCTACAACCTCCTCGACCAAGTACAACCCTGTATGTTTATACCTCAAGACTAGAACCCTATTCCTAGACCCTTCGAGACTTCACGAGATACTCCAACCCGAACCCTTAATCATGTGCTTAATAACCATGCACAACAATGGGTTCATTATGGAACTAGTGCACGTAGTGAACGAGCACATTATCATCCTAAGATAGTACCAGAACTGGCGATGCCATAGGGTAGACCAAATTGAGGATATATGAATAGAGGACAAATGACTTGATGAGTTTATATCAGTGACCTTGAGGAGTTATGGAGACTTTGGTAGATCATGAGGCTTCCATGTTGGCAGATGAACTTGGTGGGATCAGTTAATAGAATAGCGTAACTTTCAATGCCCCTGAGTAAAATGGATTTAATAGGACAATTATGATCGCAACCTGAAATTCTTGGAAGTATTTGGATTTAACTTAGCCATGGGATATTGATAGGAGACAATTGATATTACGTAAATGACTTGGGGAACATGTAGGAATTCTTGTTGGACAAGAGATTTGGATTTAAGTAGGTGATTCTAGTTGAATATAGATGCTGAGTATGTCTACATGGTTCGGAGTAAATTGGATTTAGACTGATGATCTCGATCATGATACCATGTTTCTCGGTGGACGATAAACTAGGAGATTGGACTAATTGTCGGAGTTTATTTAGGTATCTTTATGAGCTTGACCTTGGAGTATTACTAGATCACAATAAAGGGAATTGGTGGACTGACTATAGTAAGGCAGCCCTTTCAAGTATTGGGGATTATAAGGACTTTAGGAGATCATGTGGAACACCAGCATAGGCGTTGGATTTGTAGAATTAATGGATTATGTAGTGATTAATGTAAGTTAACGGGTTGTTGGAGTTGATTCATAGAAAAGGAAACAAGATTTTGGAGTGGCATACGACGTGTTTCCTTAGGATAGAGATGCACTAGCATGGACCTTGGAAGAATAGGATGAGCACTTGGATTGTCCTGTTTTATTCCAGCTTGGAAGCTTGTATGCTCTACCCAAGGATTTTTAGGGGTAGCCACACACATGAGTTTGGTGATCGTAGACATATATGATTTTGTTAGACCTCCTCTTGGGAATCATGAGGATATGAATAGCATGAGTGATGATTGGAGTTGACCTATACGAAATGATGCTTTCAGCAGTATAAGGTGATCTGTTTGGAGGACTAAGTGGAACAATTGGCATCTCAGGAATTGTGCTCAAGGATAAACGTTCACTCGCACCCTAGAATCCTTGAAACCCTTAAGCCCTACCAAGCTACAACATGGTCGGACCATGACCGTGGGTCTTGACTCTAGATCAAGAACACCTTGGACCATACTCAACCCTGACCACCACCAATACCCCCATCCTACTTTATTTTCCTCATGAACAAAGTCTTCATGGAGTACTTGGACAAGTTGGTTCTCATCTTTATTTTGGTAACATACTTGTCTACCCGAAGGCGGAAGAAGAATCACTGAGCTGGTCAAGGAACATCTGAAGATCGCCATGTCCAGGAGGAAGAACTACACCAACCACCATCGTCAAGAAGTAAACCTCCGCATCAAAGACCAGGCATATCTGCAAGCCACTTCTCTCAAAGGAACCAAGCATTTCCGTGTCAAAGGGAAGCTCACACCAAGATTTATCGGCCCCCTTCGAGATCACTCCAAGATTTAACAACCCCCTCTGAGATCACTACGAGATGAAGAGAAGACAGTTACCAGCTGGAGTTGCCACCTGAGTTACCTAATGTGCACAACGCTTTCCATGCATCACAACCCCGGAAGTGTTTCAACTTCCTAACTTGCCCGATCTCTACGAGGGCATTGACCACCAAGCCATCGACCCCTAGCCCAATATAACCTACCGCGAGCTACCCATTAGCAACCTGGATCAAGCAGAACGTCATACATGAAGCCACGCCATCGAGTACTTCAAGGTTCAATGGGGCACCAAACGGAAGTAGAAGCAGTATGAGGACGTGAAGACTACCCCGGATCCAAGTTCTCGTATTCCTTTCCACGCCTAGTTTAAGAATCTCGGGGACAAGATTCTTGTAAGGGGGTAGGTCTGTCACACCCTGATTTTCAAGCTACTACACTTAAGCTAACAATCATGATAAAATGTTGTTTGACAAAAACTTGTGAGTGTTTTGGACCCTGCCTTGATTGGTTTCTGTCTGTTGTTTGCAAGTGCTCTAAAAATAAAATAAATCCTCCAACTCTTATACTCCTTCTCCTAGATCCAAAAACCTTTCCCAATGATCATGCCATGTGTATAGGACATAAAAGTAATTTCTTGCAAAAATAATTTGGCCAAATAGTATTTTCAAAAATTAGTTTTTCAAAAATCCCTGAATTGAGGTTTGCACTGCAAGTACTTAAATAAGGGCAGTAAAAATCTTTCCAAAAATATATTTGACTCCTATTAGATATAGGATACCCAGAAACCACAAAAATATAATTTTGGAAGTTTTTTCCTATTTTATTTAAAAGCTTTTTCTTAAGGCCAGAAATGGTCTTTAATAGGGAAAAATTATTTTATTGTTTTAAAAATATTTGACAAAAATCAGGGAAACTCAATGGGCATATATTTCCCATATATAAGAGTTTCAGCACATGGTCATGTTCAAAATATTGGACAAAACCACCCAAAACCATTTCTGCCAATTTCAAGGTTTGAAATATTTATACAGGAAATATTTTCATACAAATCCAAGAAAATTCCATCATGTCACAAATGCCCTATTTGGTGATCTTGCCAAGTCTCATGTCTTGGAGAACAAGATAACATCATTAAATCCCCTCAAAACCATTTCTGTCCATTTTGAAGTTTGAGCAACTTTACATTGCCAAACATTCCCAAATGTTCTCAAACCTTGTGAACATGCTCAAATGTTCTAATTATACATCTATACCAAGTGGCACAAGTTGGAGAACAAGTTAACTTGATCAAAGGGCCCCAAAACCCTTCCTAGCCAGAACCAAATTTGAACAACTCTACATTGGCAACTTTCTCCTTTTGATCTCAACTTTTGTGGACATGTTCATACCCTCAAATGATGACACTACACCAAGTGGTGCATCAAGGAGAACATATTTGCATGACTAAATCTTGGAGAGTCCATTTCTGCTGATTTCTAGGGTTTACAAAAGTTGCATTGGCAACTTTTCCAAAATGAACTCAATCTTGGTGGAACCTCTTATTTTTTCATACCATTTGACCCTGTCAAGCCTCATGACAAATGGAGATCAACTACTTGCCCAAACCAATATCAAACACCTTCTGCCATTTTACTAAAACCCCTGTTTTGACCACTTCCACTCTTCTCCATGGCCTCAACTTTTTAGCACAGCTCCTCCAAGTCCACCTCTACCCCCAGTAACAATGGCTACATCTCAGCTCAATGATTGAGGGGTGAAACCTCCTCATTTACCCCTCTGGACAGCCACAACACCCTTCTCTCTCACCCCTCCTCTCTCACCAGAGCCCCTCCAGAGCATCCAAGGCTCCCTCTCCTTTCTTTACTCTCTCCCACACCTGCTAGACACCAATGGACGTGCCCACTTTGCATATAAAATGGCATGACGGCCATTTGCACGCTCTGAAGCACGCTACAGTGCGCTACCGCACTGTAGCCGCCCCCTGCCAAGCACCTCCGTCCACCTCGGCTCTCCCCCTCATGCCAGCCGATGCTCCTCGACGTCCGCAGCACGCCAAGCCTCTGTCCCCCTCCTCCTTCTCCCTCCTGCTGCCCTTGCTTGCACGCGCGCCCTTCCCCGCTCCTTCTCTCCCTTCCCCTGGTCGTAGAACTCCTCCACTAACGCCCCGGACATGCCCAGATGAGCCCACGTGACCTGCAGCAATGGCAACAGCCTCGCCGTTGCACTGGACCACGGTGAGCCATGGGCCGACTATATAAAGCCTCCCTAGGCCCCCTATGGATCTCCTTCGCTCTCTCTCCCTCCCAGAAACCCCCTAGACCA